>NW_027260952.1:295000-335030 GCF_045791955.1 Oncorhynchus clarkii lewisi
ACGCACACACAGAGAGACGCACACACAGAGAGACGCACACACAGAGAGACGCACACACAGAGAGACGCACACGCAGAGAGACGCACACGCAGAGAGACGCACACACAGAGAGACGCACACACAGAGAGACGCACACACAGAGAGACGCACACACAGAGAGACGCACACACAGAGAGACACACACACACAGAGACACACAGAGAGAGACGCACACACAGAGACGCACACACAGAGACGCACACACACACAGACACGCACACACACACAGAGACACACACACACAGAGAGACACACACACACAGAGAGACACACACACACACAGAGAGACACACACACACAGAGAGACACACACACACAGAGAGACACACACACACAGAGAGACACACACACACAGAGAGACACACACACACAGAGAGACACACACACACAGAGAGACACACACACACAGAGAGACACACACACACAGAGAGACACACACACACAGAGAGACACACACACACAGAGAGACACACACACACAGAGAGACACACACACACAGAGAGACACACACACACAGAGAGACACACACACACAGAGAGAGACACACACACACACACAGAGAGACACACACACACAGAGAGACACACACACACAGAGAGACACACACACACAGAGAGACACACACACACAGAGACACACACACACAGAGAGACACACACACACAGAGAGACACACACACAGAGAGACACACACACAGAGAGACACACACACAGAGAGACACACACACAGAGAGACACACACACAGAGAGACACACACACAGAGAAACACACACAGAGAAACACACACAGAGACAGAGACACACACACACAGAGACAGAGAGACACAGAGAGACACACAGAGAGACACACACACAGAGACACACACACACAGAGAAAGAGACACAGAGACAGAGAGACACACACACACACAGAGAGTCACACACAGAGAGACACACACACACAGAGAGACACACACACACACACACACAGAGAGACACACACACACACAGAGAGAGACACACACACACACACACACACACACACAGAGACACACACACACACACAGAGACACACACACACACACACAGAGAGACACACACACACAGAGAGAGACACACACACACAGAGAGACACACACACACACAGAGAGACACACACACACAGAGAGACACACCGAGAGACACACACACACAGAGAGACACACACACACAGAGAGACACACACACACAGAGAGACACACACACACAGAGAGACACAGAGACAGAGAGACACAGAGACAGACACAGAGACAGAGACAAACACACAGAGAGACACACACACACAGAGAGACACACACACAGAGAGAGACACACACACAGAGAGAGACACACACACAGAGAGAGACACACACACAGACACAGAGACAGAGACAAACACACAGAGAGACACAGAGACAGAGACACCAGTGGTATGTTAAAGTTCATCACTTCCTCAAAACAACATCACTTAACATACATGGAACATTGATCTGCCATCTGAATGAAAAACCAGCACATCGTCACATGGGACCTGGTTTCCATGGATACCCCACACACACACTAGCCTCTCATCCTAACCTGTGTGGTTGCCGTGGCATCCCAGATATAAACATGCAGAGAGAGAGCGAACATGAAAGAATATGGCCCATTATCCTCCCATTCAGACAGAAGGCCATGAAGAAAGAGAACGAGAGAGAGAGAGAGAGAGAGAGAGAGAGAGAGAGAGAGAGAGAGAGAGAGAGAGAGAGAGAGAGAGAGAGAGAGAGAGAGAGAGAGAGAGAGAGAGAGAGAGAGAGAGAGAGAGAGAGAGAGAGAGAGAGAGAGAGAGAGAGAGAGAGAGAGAGAGAGAGAGAGAGAGAGAGAGAGAGAACATGAAAGAATATGGCTCATTATCCTCCCATTCAATCAGAACACAAAACAACTCCATCTCTGCAATCACTACATTATTGAGAGGCAATTTAGAGAAAAAAAGAAAGAAAGAGAGAAAGAAAGAAAGAAAGGAGAGAAACAGAGAGAAAGAGAAACAGAGAGAGAGAGACAGAACGTGAAAGAATATGTCCCATTATCGCCCCATTCAGACAGAACACAATCACTACATTATTGAGCGGCCATTTGAAGTGTGTGTATGTGTGTGTGAGATTTGGGACATAGACGAGGGAGAAAAGGGGCTTCAAAGATAAAGAAGAGAAGAGAGGTGGCGAGAGGGAGACGAGGGGAGAGTTGAACAGGTGTACAGCCTCCTTCATCCAGACCTCTGCCTCATTATTATGGATGATGACACTTCCTATCAAAGATGAGGGAGGAGGAGAGACAAGGAGGGAGGAGGAGGAGGGAGAGGAGAGAGGAGAGAGGGAGACGAGGGGAGAGTTGAACAGGTGTACAGCCTCCTTCATCCAGACCTCTGCCTCATTATTATGGATGATGACACTTCCTATCAAAGATGAGGGAGGAGGAGAGACAAGGAGGGAGGAGGAGGAGGGAGAGGAGAGAGGAGAGAGGGAGACGAGGGGAGAGTTGAACAGGTGTACAGCCTCCTTCATCCAGACCTCTGCCTCATTATTATGGATGATGACACTTCCTATCAAAGATGAGGGAGGAGGAGAGACAAGGAGGGAGGAGGAGGAGGGAGAGGAGAGAGAGAGGAGGAGAGAGAGAGGAGAGAGGAGAGAGGAGAGGAGAAAGGAGGAGAGAGAGAGGAGAGAGGAGAAAGAAAGGAGGAGAGAGGAGAGAGAAAGGAGGAGGGAGAGGAGAGAGAGAAGAGAGGAGGAAGGAGAGAAGGAGGGAGAGGAGAGAGAAGGAGGGAGAGGAGAGAGGAGGAGGGAGAGGAGAGAGAGAGGAGGGAGGAGAGAGGAGGAGGGAGAGGAGAGAGAGAGGGAAGAGACAGAAGAGGAGAGAGGAAGGAGAGGGAAGAGAGGAGAGAGGGAGGAGAGGGAAGAGAGGAGAGAGGGAGGAGAGGGAAGAGAGGAAAGAGGGAGGAGAGGAGAGAGGAAAGAGGGAGGAGAGAGGAGAGAGGGAAGAGGGAGGAGAGGAGAGAGGAAAGAGGGAGGAGAGGAGAGAGGAAAGAGGGAGGAGAGAGGAGAGGGGAGAGAGGGAGGAGAGGAGAGAGGGAAGAGGGAGGAGAGGAGAGAGGGAAGAGGGAGGAGAGGAGAGAGGGAAGAGAGAGGGGGGAGAGGGATGAGAGGAGAGAGGGATGAGAGGAGAGAGGGATGAAATCGAGCGGGAGGAAAACAGTCTCTCAGAGATCAAACCTCTCTGTCTCTCTTTGATCATGTTCTACAATTCACCCTGACCTGACTCCCTTATACAATACATCAGACACCACACACACATCCGACACACACACATCCGACACATGAATATGGACACACACACATCCGACGCATGCATATGGACACACACACATCCGACACATGCATATGGACACACACACATCCGACACATGCATATGGACACACACACACATCCGACACATGCATATGGACACACACACATCCGACACATGCATATGGACACACACCCACAGATGACACATAGGCTATTACACCTGTTCAACGTCACACTAACATCAATCCCCCCCCCCACACACACACAAAGTTTATCCCACTAAATGCTTCCCTGTTCAGGACAAACAGGCCCATCAGTTCTGCCTCTATCTAAAACCATTTAACTGGCTCTACTGAGGAGGAACCCTGACAGTACAGTGTGTGTTACTGTTACCCTGAGTGTTACTGTTACAGTGTGTGTTACTGTTACCCTGAGTGTTACTGTTACCCTGAGTGTTACTGTTACAGTGTGTGTTACTGTTACCATGTGTGTTACTATTACCCTGAGTGTTACTGTTACCCTGAGTGTTACTGTTACAGTGTGTGTTACTGTTACCGTGTGTGTTACTGCTACCGTGTGTGTTACTGCTACCGTGAGTGTTACTGTTACCGTGTGTGTTACTGTTACCGTGTGTTACTGCTACCGTGTGTGTTACTGCTACCCTGAGTGTTACTGCTACCGTGTGTGTTACTGTTACCGTGTGTGTTAATGTTACCGTGAGTGTTACCGTGTGTGTTACTGTTACCGTGAGTGTTACTGTTACCGTGAGTGTTACTGTTACCGTGAGTGTTACTGTTACCGTGAGTGTTACTGTTACCGTGAGTGTTACTGTTACCGTGAGTGTTACTGTTACCGTGAGTGTTACTGTTACCGTGAGTGTTACTGTTACCGTGAGTGTTACCGTGTGTGTTACCGTGTGTGTTACCGTGTGTGTTACTGCTACCGTGTGTGTTACTGTTACCGTGTGTGTTACTGTTACCGTGAGTGTTACCGTGTGTGTTACTGTTACCGTGTGTGTTACTGTTACCGTGAGTGTTACTGTTACCCTGAGTGTTACTGTTACCGTGTGTGTTACTGTTACCGTGAGTGTTACCGTGTGTGTTACTGTTACCGTGTGTGTTACTGTTACCGTGAGTGTTACTGTTACCGTGAGTGTTACTGTTACCGTGAGTGTTACTGTTACCGTGAGTGTTACTGTTACCGTGTGTGTTACTGTGTGTGTTACCGTGTGTGTTACCGTGTGTGTTACCGTGTGTGTTACCGTGTGTGTTACTGTTACCGTGTGTGTTACCGTGTGTGTTACTGTTACCGTGTGTGTTACTGTTACCGTGTGTGTTACTGTTACCGTGAGTGTTACTGTTACCCTGAGTGTTACTGTTACCCTGAGTGTTACTGTTACCCTGAGTGTTACTGTTACCCTGAGTGTTACTGTTACCCTGAGTGTTACTGTTACCCTGAGTGTTACTGTTACCCTGAGTGTTACTGTTACCCTGAGTGTTACTGTTACCCTGAGTGTTACTGTTACCGTGAGTGTTACTGTTACCGTGAGTGTTAATGTTACCGTGAGTGTTAATGTTACCGTGTGTGTTACTGTTACCGTGAGTGTTACTGTTACCGTGAGTGTTACTGTTACCGTGAGTGTTACTGCTAGTGTGTGTGTTACTGCTAGTGTGTGTGTTACTGCTAGTGTGTGTGTGTTACTGTGTCCAATGTCCTCCCAAGGACCCCCCACCACCCTAATCAGTAATTTGAAGAACTACAGAGAGGAAACACCCTGCAGAGAGATGAGGATACCTCATTAACACACTCCTTACAGCAACACAGAGGATACCTCATTAACACAGTCATTACAGCAACACAGAGGATACCTCATTAACACAGTCATTACAGCAACATGGGGGATGTAGAGAGGAGTTTACCTCATTAACACAGTCCTTACAGCAACATGGGGGATGTAGAGAGGAGTATACCTCATTAACACACTCCTTACAGCAACATGGGGGATGTAGAGAGGAGTATACCTCATTAACACAGTCCTTACAGCAACATGGGGGATGTAGAGAGGAGTATACCTCATTAACACACTCCTTACAGCAACATAGAGGAGAATACCTCATTAACACAGTCCTTACAGCAACATGTGGGATGTAGAGAAGAGTATACCTCATTAACACACTCCTTACAGCAACATAGAGGAGAATACCTCATTAACACAGTCCTTACAGCAACATGGGGGATGTAGAGAGGAGTATACCTCATTAACACAGTCCTTACAGCAACATAGAGGAGAATACCTCATTAACACAGTCCTTACAGCAACATGGGGGATGTAGAGAGGAGAATACCTCATTAACACAGTCCTTACAGCAACATGGGGGATGTAGAGAGGAGTATACCTCCCCAAATTTTATCAGCATATCGATTGCGCATCCAGGGGTGGAAAGACCTTGGATCATTGTTACTCTAACTTCCGCGACGCATATAAGGCCCTGCCCCGCCCCCCTTTCGGAAAAGCTGACCACGACTCCATTTTGTTGATCCCTGCCTACAGACAGAAACTAAAACAAGAGGCTCCCACGCTGAGGTCTGTCCAACGCTGGTCCGACCAAGCTGACTCCACACTCCAAGACTGCTTCCATCACGTGGACTGGGACATGTTTCGTATTGCGTCAGACAACAACATTGACGAATACGCTGATTCGGTGTGCGAGTTCATTAGAACGTGCGTTGAAGATGTCGTTCCCATAGCAACGATTAAAACATTCCCTAACCAGAAACCGTGGATTGATGGCAGCATTCGTGTGAAACTGAAAGCGCGAACCACTGCTTTTAATCAGGGCAAGGTGTCTGGTAACATGACCGAATACAAACAGTGCAGCTATTCCCTCCGCAAGGCTATCAAACAAGCTAAGCGTCAGTACAGAGACAAAGTAGAATCTCAATTCAACGGCTCAGACACAAGAGGCATGTGGCAGGGTCTACAGTCAATCACGGACTACAGGAAGAAATCCAGCCCAGTCACGGACCAGGATGTCCTGCTCCCAGGCAGACGAAATAACTTTTTTGCCCGCTTTGAGGACAATACAGTGCCACTGACACGGCCTGCAACGAAAACTTGCGGTCTCTCCTTCACTGCAGCCGAGGTGAGTAAGACATTTAAACGTGTTAACCCTCGCAAGGCTGCAGGCCCAGACGGCATCCCCAGCCGCGCCCTCAGAGCATGCGCAGACCAGCTGGCCGGTGTGTTTACGGACATATTCAATCAATCCCTATACCAGTCTGCTGTTCCCACATGCTTCAAGAGGGCCACCATTGTTCCTGTTCCCAAGAAAGCTAAGGTAACTGAGCTAAACGACTACCGCCCCGTAGCACTCACTTCCGTCATCATGAAGTGCTTTGAGAGACTAGTCAAGGACCATATCACCTCCACCCTACCTGACACCCTAGACCCACTCCAATTTGCTTACCGCCCAAATAGGTCCACAGACGATGCAATCTCAACCACACTGCACACTGCCCTAACCCATCTGGACAAGAGGAATACCTATGTGAGAATGCTGTTCATTGACTACAGCTCGGCATTCAACACCATAGTACCCTCCAAGCTCGTCATCAAGCTCGAGACCCTGGGTCTCGACCCCGCCCTGTGCAACTGGGTACTGGACTTCCTGACGGGCCGCCCCCAGGTGGTGAGGGTAGGCAACAACATCTCCTCCCCGCTGATCCTCAACACTGGGGCCCCACAAGGGTGCGTTCTGAGCCCTCTCCTGTACTCCCTGTTCACCCACGACTGCGTGGCCACGCACGCCTCCAACTCAATCATCAAGTTTGCGGACGACACAACAGTGGTAGGCTTGATTACCAACAACGACGAGACGGCCTACAGGGAGGAGGTGAGGGCCCTCGGAGTGTGGTGTCAGGAAAATAACCTCACACTCAACGTCAACAAAACTAAGGAGATGATTGTGGACTTCAGGAAACAGCAGAGGGAACACCCCCCTATCCACATCGATGGAACAGTAGTGGAGAGGGTAGCAAGTTTTAAGTTCCTCGGCATACACATCACAGACAAACTGAATTGGTCCACTCACACAGACAGCATTGTGAAGAAGGTGCAGCAGCGCCTCTTCAACCTCAGGAGGCTGAAGAAATTCGGCTTGTCACCAAAAGCACTCACAAACTTCTACAGATGCACAATCGAGAGCATCCTGGCTGGCTGTATCACCGCCTGGTACGGCAACTGCTCCGCCCTCACCCGTAAGGCCCTCCAGAGGGTAGTGAGGTCTGCACAACGCATCACCGGGGGCAAACTACCTGCCCTCCAGGACACCTACACCACCCGATGTCACAGGAAGGCCATAAAGATCATCAAGGACATCAACCACCCAAGCCACTGCCTGTTCACCCCGCTATCATCCAGAAGGCGAGGTCAGTACAGGTGCATCAAAGCTGGGACCGAGAGACTGAAAAACAGCTTCTATCTCAAGGCTATCAGACTGTTAAACAGCCACCACTAACATTGAGTGGCTGCTGCCAACACACTGACACGGACTCAACTCCAGCCACTTTAATAATGGGAATTGATGGGAAATGATGTAAATATATCACTAGCCACTTTAAACAATGCTACCTTATATAATGTTACTTACCCTACATTATTCATCTCATAGGCATACGTATATACTGTACTCTATATCATCGACTGTATCCTTATGTAATACATGTATCACTAGCCACTTTAACTATGCCACTTTGTTTACATACTCATCTCATATGTATATACTGTACTCGATACAATCTACTGTATCTGCCTATGCTGCTCTGTACCATCACTCATTCATATATCCTTATGTACATATTCTTTATCCCCTCACACTGTGTACAAGACAGTAGTTTTGGAATTGTTAGTTAGATTACTTGTTGGTTATTACTGCATTGTCGGAACTAGAAGCACAAGCATTTCGCTACACTCGCATTAACATCTGCTAACCATGTGTATGTGACAAATAAAATTTGATTTGATTTGACCTCATTAACACAGTCCTTACAGCAACATGGGGGGTGTAGAGAGGAGTATACCTCATTAACACACTCCTTACAGCAATATGGGGGATGTAGAGAGGAGTATACCTCATTAACACAGTCCTTACAGCAACATGGGGGATGTAGAGGTCTGTCACAAAGGGGGGAACATTCCAGGAATCTGTCCCTGATACACACACGTACCTGGTTCTTGACTTGAGACACCAGGTCCTCTGGGATGTCTCCTAGTGGATAGGCCCGGCCTGCCAGAGAGCAGCTGAGGGAGGAAGGAAATACATTACTGTGTGTCAGAGAGAGAGAGAGAGAGAGAGAGTGTGTGTGAGTGAGTGTGAGAGAAACAGACAAACAGAGAAGGAGATAGAGAGATATAGAGAGAGAGAGACACAGACAGACAGAGGAGAGTTAGAAAGAGAGATATATAGAGAGAGAGAGAAACAGACAGAGGAGAGATAGAAAGAGAGATTTAGAGAGAGAGCGAGAGAGAGAGAGACAGACAGAGGAGAGATAGAAAGAGAGATATAGAGAGAGAGAGAGAGAGAGAGAGAGAGAGAGAGAGAGAGAGAGAAACAGACAGACAGAGAAGGAAAGAGAGATATAGAGAGAGAGAGACACAGACAGACAGAGGAGAGTTAGAAAGAGAGATATATAGAGAGAGAGAGAAACAGACAGAGGAGAGATAGAAAGAGAGATTTAGAGAGAGAGCGAGAGAGAGAGACAGACAGAGGAGAGATAGAAAGAGAGATATAGAGAGAGAGAGAGAGAGAGAGAGAGAGAGAGAGAGAGAGAGAGAGAGAGAGAGAGAGAGAGAGAAACAGACACAGAGGAGAGATAGAAAGAGAGAGAGGGAGAGAGAGAGAGAGAGAGAGAGAGAGAGACAAACAGACAGACAGAGGAGAGATAGAAAGAGAGATATATATAGAGAGAGAGAGAAACAGACAGAGGAGAGATAGAAAGAGATATATAGAGAGAGAGACAGGATGTATATGTGTGACTGTACCTGATATAAACGAGCAGCTTGTTACCCATCACCACCTGTTCATCTGTCAGGCAGAAATAGACAAATCTTCTTTATTTATTAGTTATTAGACATGTTGACATGTTGAAAAACTACAAATCTTCTTTCCGAGTGATTTATTTATTAGTTAGACATGTTGACATGTTGAAAAACTACAAATCTTCTTTCCGAGTGATTTATTTATTAGTTATTAGACATGTTGACATGTTGAAAAACTACAAATCTTCTTTCCGAGTGATTTATTTATTAGTTATTAGACATGTTGACATGTTGAAACACTACAAATCTTCTTTCTGAGTGATTTATTTATTAGTTATTAGACATGTTGACATGTTGAAACACTACAAATCTTCTTTCTGAGTGATTTATGTCCGGAGGGCCTTGCCTTTACTCCCACTAAGATCTCCAGGCTGGTGTTCAATGAATCATGGAATCAGTGCCTACCTGTGAGGGCCCTGCCTTCTCTCAGCGGGGGGCCAATGACCTGGAAGAGTTTCTGAAACACAGGAAGAGAAACCTCAGGGGTCAAGTTCATACACTCTCCTTTGATTAAAAACTCCTCTCTCTCTGACAGTTTGTCCCTAGGCTGTAGCCGTAGCACTACATCATTTCTTCATCAGGATTCTTTGTGACACCTCGTCTCATATTTCAAAAGGATTTTTCCCAGCAGCCTTAGGGCTTCTTTCATTTCTGTTAGATTCCTTTTAGTTTAGGGTGGTTCATCGAACAAATCAAAGCCCCCGTCGCTCCCCAGGGGACTGGTAGATAATGGTGCTGAGAGAACCAGATAACCAGAGAGAGGCAGAGAGAACCAGATAACCAGAGAGAGGCAGAGAGAACCAGATAACCAGAGAGAGGCAGAGAGAACCAGATAACCAGAGAGGCAGAGAGAACCAGAGAGAACCAGAGAGAGGCAGAGAGAACCAGATAACCAGAGAGAGGCAGAGAGAGGCAGAGAGAACCAGATAACCAGAGAGAGGCAGAGAGAGGCAGAGAGAACCAGATAACCAGAGAGAGGCAGAGAGAACCAGATAACCAGAGAGAGGCAGAGAGAACCAGATAACCAGAGAGAGGCAGAGAGAACCAGATAACCAGAGAGAGGCAGAGAGAACCAGAGAGAGGCAGAGAGAACCAGATAACCAGAGAGAGGCAGAGAGAACCAGATAACCAGAGAGAGGCAGAGAGAACCAGATAACCAGAGAGAGGCAGAGAGAACCAGATAACCAGAGAGAGGCAGAGAGAACCAGATAACCAGAGAGAGGCAGAGAGAACCAGATAACCAGAGAGAGGCAGAGAGAACCAGATAACCAGAGAGAGGCAGAGAGAGCCAGATAACCAGAGAGAGGCAGAGAGAGGCAGAGAGAACCAGATAACCAGAGAGAGGCAGAGAGAACCAGATAACCAGAGAGAGGCAGAGAGAACCAGAGAGAGGCAGAGAGAATCAGATAACCAGAGAGAGGCAGAGAGAACCAGATAACCAGAGAGAGGCAGAGAGAACCAGATAACCAGAGAGAGGCAGAGAGAACCAGATAACCAGAGAGAGGCAGAGAGAACCAGATAACCAGAGAGAGGCAGAGAGAACCAGAGAGAGGCAGAGAGAACCAGATAACCAGAGAGAGGCAGAGAGAACCAGATAACCAGAGAGAGGCAGAGAGAACCAGATAACCAGAGAGAGGCAGAGAGAACCAGATAACCAGAGAGAGGCAGAGAGAACCAGATAACCAGAGAGAGGCAGAGAGAACCTGAGAGAACCAGAGAGAACCAGAGAGAACCAGATAACCAGAGAGAATCAGATAACCAGAGAGAGGCAGAGAGAACCAGATAACCAGAGAGAGGCAGAGAGAACCAGATAACCAGAGAGAGGCAGAGAGAACCAGATAACCAGAGAGAGGCAGAGAGAACCAGATAACCAGAGAGAGGCAGAGAGAACCAGATAACCAGAGAGAGGCAGAGAGAACCAGATAACCAGAGAGAGGCAGAGAGAACCAGAGAGAGGCAGAGATAACCAGAGAGAGGCAGAGAGAACCAGATAACCAGAGAGAGGCAGAGAGAGGCAGAGAGAACCAGATAACCAGAGAGAGGCAGAGAGAGGCAGAGAGAACCAGATAACCAGAGAGAGGCAGAGAGAACAGGATAACCAGAGAGAGGCAGAGAGAACCAGATAACCAGAGAGAGGCAGAGAGAACCAGAGAGAGGCAGAGAGAACCAGATAACCAGAGAGAGGCAGAGAGAACCAGATAACCAGAGAGAGGCAGAGAGAACCAGATAACCAGAGAGAGGCAGAGAGAACCAGATAACCAGAGAGAGGCAGAGAGAACCAGATAACCAGAGAGAGGCAGAGAGAACCAGATAACCAGAGAGAGGCAGAGAGAACCAGATAACCAGAGAGAGGCAGAGAGAACCAGATAACCAGAGAGAGGCAGAGAGAACCAGATAGCCAGAGAGAACCAGAGAGAGGCAGAGAGAACCAGAGAGAGGCAGAGAGAACCAGAGAGAACCAGAGAGAACCAGAGAGAACCAGAGAGAACCAGATAACCAGAGAGAGGCAGAGAGAATCAGATAACCAGAGAGAGGCAGAGAGAACCAGATAACCAGAGAGAGGCAGAGAGAACCAGATAACCAGAGAGAGGCAGAGAGAACCAGATAACCAGAGAGAGGCAGAGAGAACCAGATAACCAGAGAGAGGCAGAGAGAGCCAGATAACCAGAGAGAGGCAGAGAGAGCCAGATAACCAGAGAGAGGCAGAGAGAACCAGATAACCAGAGAGAGGCAGAGAGAACCAGATAACCAGAGAGAGGCAGAGAGAGCCAGATAACCAGAGAGAGGCAGAGAGAGGCAGAGAGAGGTAGAGAGAACCAGATAACCAGAGAGAGGCAGAGAGAAACAGAGAGAGGCAGAGAGAATCAGATAACCAGAGAGAGGCAGAGAGAACCAGATAACCAGAGAGAGGCAGAGAGAACCAGATAACCAGAGAGAGGCAGAGAGAACCAGAGAACCAGAGAGAGGCAGAGAGAACCAGAGAACCAGAGAGAGGCAGAGAGAACCAGATAACCAGAGAGAGGCAGAGAGAACCAGAGAGAACCAGAGAGAACCAGAGAGAACCAGATAACCAGAGAGAGGCAGAGAGAACCAGATAACCAGAGAGAGGCAGAGAGAACCAGATAACCAGAGAGAGGCAGAGAGAACCAGATAACCAGAGAGAGGCAGAGAGAACCAGATAACCAGAGAGAGGCAGAGAGAACCAGATAACCAGAGAGAGGCAGAGAGAACCAGATAACCAGAGAGAGGCAGAGAGAACCAGATAACCAGAGAGAGGCAGAGAGAACCAGATAACCAGAGAGAGGCAGAGAGAACCAGAGAGAACCAGAGAGAACCAGATAACCAGAGAGGCAGAGAGAACCAGATAACCAGAGAGAGGCAGAGAGAACCAGATAACCAGAGAGAGGCAGAGAGAGCCAGATAACCAGAGAGAGGCAGAGAGAGCCAGATAACCAGAGAGAGGCAGAGAGAGCCAGATAACCAGAGAGAGGCAGAGAGAACCAGATAACCAGAGAGAGGCAGAGAGAACCAGATAACCAGAGAGAGGCAGAGAGAACCAGATAATCAGAGAGAGGCAGAGAGAGCCAGATAACCAGAGAGAGGCAGAGAGAACCAGATAACCAGAGAGAGGCAGAGAGAACCAGATAACCAGAGAGAGGCAGAGAGAACCAGATAACCAGAGAGAGGCAGAGAGAACCAGAGAGAGGCAGAGAGAACCAGATAACCAGAGAGAGGCAGAGAGAGCCATATAACCAGAGAGAGGCAGAGAGAGGCAGAGAGAACCAGAGAGAGGCAGAGAGAGCCAGATAACCAGAGAGAGGCAGAGAGAACCAGATAACCAGAGAGAGGCAGAGAGAGCCATATAACCAGAGAGAGGCAGAGAGAGGCAGAGAGAACCAGATAACCAGAGAGAGGCAGAGAGAGGCAGAGAGAACCAGATAACCAGAGAGAGGCAGAGAGAACCAGATAACCAGAGAGAGGCAGAGAGAACCAGATAACCAGAGAGAGGCAGAGAGAGGCAGAGAGAACCAGAGAGAGGCAGAGAGAACCAGATAACCAGAGAGAGGCAGAGAGAACCAGATAACCAGAGAGAGGCAGAGAGAACCAGATAACCAGAGAGAGGCAGAGAGAACCAGATAACCAGAGAGAGGCAGAGAGAACCAGATAACCAGAGAGAGGCAGAGAGAACCAGATAACCAGAGAGAGGCAGAGAGAACCAGATAACCAGAGAGAGGCAGAGAGAACCAGATAACCAGAGAGAGGCAGAGAGAACCAGAGAGAGGCAGAGAGAGGCAGAGAGAACCAGAGAGAGGCAGAGAGAATCAGATAACCAGAGAGAGGCAGAGAGAACCAGAGAGAGGCAGAGAGAATCAGATAACCAGAGAGAGGCAGAGAGAGGCAGAGAGAACCAGAGAGAGGCAGAGAGAATCAGATAACCAGAGAGAGGCAGAGAGAACCAGATAACCAGAGAGAGGCAGAGAGAACCAGATAACCAGAGAGAGGCAGAGAGAACCAGATAACCAGAGAGAGGCAGAGAGAACCAGATAACCAGAGAGAGGCAGAGAGAACCAGAGAGAGGCAGAGAGAACCAGAGAGAACCAGATAACCAGAGAGAGGCAGAGAGAACCAGAGAGAGGCAGAGAGAACCAGAGAGAGGCAGAGAGAACCAGAGAGGACACCTGTAATACATATACCTCCCCCCCATCAGTATGCTTTCATCTGTGGGTTCAGAGGAGTAGCTTAACAACACACACTCAGCTTCCATCTACCTTCAGACTAAGAGGATCAGTCCCACAAAGGAAGTAGAAAGAGAGAAACACATAACACCAGGCTGAGACAGAGAGAGAGCGAGACAGGGAGAGAGAGAGACAGGGGGGGGGGGGGGAGACAGGGGGGAGAGAGAGAGAGAGAGAGACAGACAGAGGGACAGAGATACAGAGAGAGAGAGACAGGGAGAGAGAGAGAGACAGGGGGGGAGAGAGAGAGAGACAGGGGGGGGGAGAGAGAGAGAGACAGGGAGAGAGAGAGAGACAGGGAGAGAGAGAGAGAGACAGGGAGAGAGAGAGAGAGACAGGGAGAGAGAGAGAGAGACAGGGAGAGAGAGAGAGAGAGAGGGAGAGAGAGAGAGACAGGGAGAGACGGGGAGAGAGAGAGCGAGTGAGAGAGACAGGGGGGGAGAGAGAGCGAGAGCGACAGGGGGGGAGAGAGAGCGAGAGAGACAGGGGGGGAGAGAGAGCGAGAGAGACAGGGGGGAGAGAGAGCGAGAGAGACAGGGGGGAGAGAGAGCGAGAGAGACAGGGGGGGAGAGAGCGAGAGAGACAGGGGGGGAGAGAGAGCGAGAGAGACAGGGGGGGAGAGAGAGCGAGAGAGAGCGAGAGAGACAGGGGGGGAGAGAGAGCGAGAGAGACAGGGGGGGAGAGAGAGCGAGAGAGACAGGGGGGGAGAGAGAGCGAGAGAGACAGGGGGGGAGAGAGAGCGAGAGAGACAGGGGGGGGGGAGAGCGAGAGAGACAGGGGGGGGGGGAGAGCGAGAGAGACAGGGGGGGAGGAGAGCGAGAGAGACAGGGGGGGAGAGAGAGCGAGAGAGACAGGGGGGGAGAGCGAGAGAGACAGGGGGGGAGCGAGAGAGAGGGAGAGGCAGGGGGAGAGAGAGGCAGGGGGAGAGGAAGGGAGAGGGGGAGGGACAGGGAGGGAGAGACAGGGAGAGAGAGAGAGAGAGGAGAGAGAGAAAGGCAGGGGGAGAGAGAGACAGAGAGAGACAGGGGGAGAGGAAGGGAGAGGGACAGGGAGGGAGAGACAGAATGTGTGTGGAAGATAGTGTTGTATATGTAGGTTCTTTCATATCCAGGAAATAAGAAAACAATATGGAAGAGAAAAGGGTGTGAAACCTGTCAGTCACTCTGGATAAGAGTCTGAATGACTAACATGTCAATACCTCCATAGGGGTGATGTAGTCATTAAACAGTATTATAGTACCTCCATAGGGGTGACGTAGTCATTAAACAGTATTATAGTACCTCCATAGGGGTGATGTAGTCATTAAACAGTATTATAGTACCTCCATAGGGGTGATGTAGTCATTAAACAGTATTATAGTACCTCCATAGGGGTGATGTAGTCACTAAACAGTATTATAGTACCTCCATAGGGGTGATGTAGTCATTAAACAGTATTATAGTACCTCCATAGGGGTGATGTAGTCATTAAACAGTATTATAGTACCTCCATAGGGGTGATGTAGTCATTAAACAGTATTATAGTACCTCCATAGGGGTGATGTTGTCATTAAACAGTATTATAGTACCTCCATAGGGGTGATGTAGTCACTAAACAGTATTATAGTACCTCCATAGGGGTGATGTAGTCACTAAACAGTATTATAGTACCTCCATAGGGGTGATGTAGTCATTAAACAGTATTATAGTACCTCCATAGGGGTGATGTAGTCATTAAACAGTATTATAGTACCTCCATAGGGGTGATGTAGTCATTAAACAGTATTATAGTACCTCCATAGGGGTGATGTAGTCATTAAACAGTATTATAGTACCTCCATAGGGGTGATGTAGTCATTAAACAGTATTATAGTACCTCCATAGGGGTGATGTAGTCATTAAACAGTATTATAGTACCTCCATAGGGGTGATGTAGTCATTAAACAGTATTATAGTACCTCCATAGGGGTGATGTAGTCATTAAACAGTATTATAGTACCTCCATAGGGGTGATGTAGTCATTAAACAGTATTATAGTACCTCCATAGGGGTGATGTAGTCATTAAACAGTATTATAGTACCCCCATAGGGGTGATGTAGTCATTAAACAGTATTATAGTACCTCCATAGGGGTGATGTAGTCATTAAACAGTATTATAGTACCTCCATAGGGGTGATGTAGTCATTAAACAGTATTATAGTACCTCCATAGGGGTGATGTAGTCATTAAACAGTATTATAGTACCTCCATAGGGGTGATGTAGTCATTAAACAGTATTATAGTACCTCCATAGGGGTGATGTAGTCATTAAACAGTATTATAGTACCTCCATAGGGGTGATGTAGTCATTAAACAGTATTATAGTACCTCCATAGGGGTGATGTAGTCATTAAACAGTATTATAGTACCTCCATAGGGGTGATGTAGTCATTAAACAGTATTATAGTACCCCCATAGGGGTGATGTAGTCACTAAACAGTATTATAGTACCTCCATAGGGGTGATGTAGTCATTAAACAGTATTATAGTACCCCCATAGGGGTGATGTAGTCATTAAACAGTATTATAGTACCTCCATAGGGGTGATGTAGTCATTAAACAGTATTATAGTACCCCCATAGGGGTGATGTAGTCATTAAACCGTATTATAGTACCTCCATAGGGGTGATGTAGTCATTAAACAGTATTATAGTACCCCCATAGGGGTGATGTAGTCATTAAACAGTATTATAGTACCTCCATAGGGGTGACGTAGTCATTAAACAGTATTATAGTACCTCCATAGGGGTGACGTAGTCATTAAACAGTATTATAGTACCTCCATAGGGGTGACGTAGTCATTAAACAGTATTATAGTACCTCCATAGGGGTGAT
This sequence comes from Oncorhynchus clarkii lewisi, assembly GCF_045791955.1. Taxonomy (NCBI): domain Eukaryota; kingdom Metazoa; phylum Chordata; class Actinopteri; order Salmoniformes; family Salmonidae; genus Oncorhynchus; species Oncorhynchus clarkii. Next base: position 312,046 of record NW_027260952.1, read on the forward strand.
GTAGTCATTAAACAGTATTATAGTACCTCCATAGGGGTGATGTAGTCATTAAACAGTATTATAGTACCTCCATAGGGGTGATGTAGTCACTAAACAGTATTATAGTACCTCCATAGGGGTGATGTAGTCATTAAACAGTATTATAGTACCTCCATAGGGGTGATGTAGTCACTAAACAGTATTATAGTACCTCCATAGGGGTGATGTAGTCATTAAACAGTATTATAGTACCTCCATGGGGGTGATGTAGTCATTAAACAGTATTATAGTACCTCCATAGGGGTGATGTAGTCATTAAACAGTATTATAGTACCTCCATAGGGGTGATGTAGTCATTAAACAGTATTATAGTACCTCCATAGGGGTGATGTAGTCATTAAACAGTATTATAGTACCTCCATAGGGGTGATGTAGTCATTAAACAGTATTATAGTACCTCCATAGGGGTGATGTAGTCATTAAACAGTATTATAGTACCTCCATAGGGGTGATGTAGTCATTAAACAGTATTATAGTACCTCCATAGGGGTGATGTAGTCACTAAACAGTATTATAGTACCTCCATAGGGGTGATGTAGTCATTAAACAGTATTTTAGTACCTCCATAGGGGTGATGTAGTCATTAAACAGTATTATAGTACCTCCATGGGGGTGATGTAGTCATTAAACAGTATTATAGTACCTCCATAGGGGTGATGTAGTCATTAAACAGTATTATAGTACCTCCATAGGGGTGATGTAGTCATTAAACAGTATTATAGTACCTCCATAGGGGTGATGTAGTCATTAAACAGTATTATAGTACCTCCATAGGGGTGATGTAGTCATTAAACAGTATTATAGTACCTCCATAGGGGTGATGTAGTCATTAAACAGTATTATAGTACCCCCATAGGGGTGATGTAGTCACTAAACAGTATTATAGTACCTCCATGGGGGTGATGTAGTCATTAAACAGTATTATAGTACCTCCATGGGGGTGATGTAGTCATTAAACAGTATTATAGTACCTCCATGGGGGTGATGTAGTCATTAAACAGTATTATAGTACCTCCATAGGGGTGATGTAGTCACTAAACAGTATTATAGTACCTCCATAGGGGTGATGTAGTCATTAAACAGTATTATAGTACCTCCATGGGGGTGATGTAGTCATTAAACAGTATTATAGTACCTCCATAGGGGTGATGTAGTCATTAAACAGTATTATAGTACCTCCATAGGGGTGATGTAGTCATTAAACAGTATTATAGTACCTCCATAGGGGTGATGTAGTCATTAAACAGTATTATAGTACCTCCATAGGGGTGATGTAGTCATTAAACAGTATTATAGTACCTCCATAGGGGTGATGTAGTCATTAAACAGTATTATAGTACCTCCATAGGGGTGATGTAGTCATTAAACAGTATTATAGTACCTCCATAGGGGTGATGTAGTCATTAAACAGTATTATAGTACCTCCATAGGGGTGATGTAGTCATTAAACAGTATTATAGTACCTCCATAGGGGTGATGTAGTCATTAAACAGTATTATAGTACCTCCATAGGGGTGATGTAGTCATTAAACAGTATTATAGTACCTCCATAGGGGTGATGTAGTCATTAAACAGTATTATAGTACCCCCATAGGGGATATGTAGTCATTAAACAGTATTATAGTACCCCCATAGGGGTGATGTAGTCACTAAACAGTATTATAGTACCTCCATAGGGGTGATGTAGTCATTAAACAGTATTATAGTACCTCCATGGGGGTGATGTAGTCATTAAACAGTATTATAGTACCTCCATGGAGGTGATGTAGTCATTAAACAGTATTATAGTACCTCCATAGGGGTGATGTAGTCATTAAACAGTATTATTGTACCTCCATAGTTGTGATGTAGTCATTAAACAGTATTATAGTACCTCCATAGGGGTGATGTAGTCATTAAACAGTATTATAGTACCTCCATAGGGGTGATGTAGTCATTAAACAGTATTATAGTACCTCCATAGGGGTGATGTAGTCATTAAACAGTATTATAGTACCTCCATAGGGGTGATGTAGTCATTAAACAGTATTATAGTACCTCCATAGGGGTGATGTAGTCATTCATTCCCCTGTTGAACACGTAGATCATGGCATCATACAGCCGGTTGTCCCAACACATCTGGACCACCTGGATACACAGGGAGAGAACAGGTTACTACTGGAGTCTACAGACTTGTCATGCTGGTGATTGGAACAAGGTTAATGACAGTAGTAAATATCTAGAGGGAAGAGAGGCAACACTGACAGACATCCTCTCCTCCTCCCCCCGTCTCCTCTCCTCCTCCCTACGTCTCCTCCCCCCCTCCCTACGTCTCCTCCCCCGTCTCCTCTGCCGTCTCCTCTCCTCCTCCCCCCGTCTCCTCCCCCGTCTCCTCTCCTCCTCCCCCGTCTCCTCCCCTCCCCCCCGTCTCCTCCCCTCCCCCGTCTCCTCCCCTCCCCCGTCTCCTCCCCTCCCCTCCCCCGTCCCCTCCCCCGTCTCCTCCCTACCTGTTGTATGTCGAGGCTGGTGATGTCCAGATGTATCAGACAGTTCTCTACACTGTCCATCATGTTGTTATCCTGTAGGTGGGTCAGCAGGTCTCTCATGACAGGAGCGGTCACACAGCCCAGACGCTCCGACACGATGTAGGGTTCCAAACTCTCCAGGAAGACCCCGCGAGCCACACAGTTCTCCACCAGGCGGGTATATAGCTGGTTAAACAGTAGGTCCCTATAGGACCACAGAGAGAAGAGCATGATCATGGTAACAGTTCTCCACCAGGTGGGTACAGTATATAGCTGGTTAAACAGTAGGTTAAACACCAGCCTCAACGTCAACAGTGAAGAGGCGACTTCGGGATGCTGGCCTTCTAGGCAGAGTAGGGTTGTGTATCGGAGGACGCATGACTTTCGACCTTCGTCTCTCCCGAGCCTGTACGGGAGTTGTAGCGATGAGACAAGATAGTAGCTACTAACAATTGGACACCACGAAATTGGGGAGAAAAGGGGGGTAAAATTCAAAAATAAAAATAAAAGATTAAGATGGGCAAAAGAACACAGACACTGGACCGAGGAACTCTGCCTAGAAGGTCAGCATCCCGGAGTCACCTCTTCACTGTTGACGTTGAGACTGGACAGAGGAACTCTGCCTAGAAGGTCAGCATCCCGGAGTCACCTCTTCACTGTTGAAGTTGAGACTGGTGTTTCGCGGGTACTATTTAATGAGGACTTGTGAGGCATCTGTTTCCACAACTAGACACTAATGTACTTGCCCTCTTGCTCAGTTGTGCACAGGGGCCTCCCACTACTCTTTCTATTCTGGTTAGAGCCAGTTTGTGCTGTTCTGTGAAGGGAGTAGTACACAGCGTTGTACGAGATCTTCAGTTTCTTGGCAATTTCTCGCATGGAATAGCCTTCATTTCTCAGAACAAGAATAGACTGACAACTTTCAGAAGAAAGGTCTTTGTTTCTGACCATTTTGAGCCTGTAATTGAACCCACAAATGCTGTGGCTCCAGATACTCAACTAGTCTAAAGGCCAGTTTTATTGCTTCTTTAATCAGAACAGAGAGTTTTCTAATTATTAGAGGGTTTTCTAATGATTAATTAGCCTTTTAAAATGATGAACTTGGATTAGCTAACACAACGTTCCCTTGGAACACAGGAGTGATGGTTGCTGATAATGGGCCTCTGTACGCCTATGTAGATATTCCATTAAAAATCAGCCGTTTCCAGCTACAATAGTAATTTACAACATTAACAATGTCTACACTGTATTTCTGATCAATTTGATGTTATTTTAAAATGGACCAATATTTAGCTTTTCTTCCAAAAACAAGGACATTTCTACGTGACCTCAAACATTTGAACGGTAGTGTATGTGTTATGGCTTCACACCCCCTGCTATATTGTGGATAAAGAGTTAACCGTCTAACAGAACACAGAGGGTGTTCTTTAATGGAAGCCTCTCCAACAAAATCCAGGTAGAATCAGGGATTCCCCAGGGCAGTTGTCTTGGCCCATTACTTTTTTCAATCTTCACTAACGACATGCTTTGAGTAAAGCCAGTGTGTCTATGTTTCCAGATGACTCAACACTATACATGTCAGCTACAACAGCGACTGAAATGACTACAGCACTTAACAAAGAGTGTGTGGCAAGGAATAAGTTAGTCATAAATATTTGTAAATCTTAAAGCATTGTAATTGGGACAAATCATTCACTTAACCCTAAACCTCAACTAAATCGTGTAATAAATAATGTGGAAATTGAGCATGTTGAGGTGACTAAACTGCTTGGAGTAACCCTGGATTGTAAACTGTCATGGTCAAAACATATTGATACAGTAATAACTAAGATAGGGAGAAGTCTGTCCATAATAAAGTGCTGCTCTGCCTTCTTAACAGCACTATCAACAAGGCAGGTCCTAGGGGCCATAGTTTAGTCACATCTGGACTACAATTGGCTCAGAACAGAGCAGCACGGATGGACACAGACAGCTAGTATTAATAATATGAATGTCCATCTCTCCTGGCAGAAAGTGGAAGAGAGATGGACTTCATCACTACTTGTATTTATGTTGAATGCACCGAGCTGTCTGTCTAAACGACTGGCACACAGCTCGGACATCCATGCATACCCCACAAGACATGCCACCAGAGGTCTCTTCACAGTCCTCAAGTCCAGACTATGGGAGGTGCACAGTACTACATAGAGCCATGATTACATGGATCTCTATTCCACAGTACTACATAGAGCCATGACTACATGGAAATCTATTCCACAGTACTACATAGAGCCATGACTACATGGAACTCTATTCCACAGTACTACATAGAGCCATGACTCCCTGGAACTCTATTCCACAGTACTACATAGAGCCATGACTACATGGATCTCTATTCCACAGTACTACATAGAGCCATGACTACATGGAACTCTATTCCACAGTACTACATAGCGCCATGACTACATGGAACTCTATTCCACAGTACTACATAGAGCCATGACTACATGGAACTCTATTCCACAGTACTACATAGAGCCATGACTACATGGAACTCTATTCCACAGTACTACATAGAGCCATGACTACATGGAACTCTATTCCACAGTACTACATAGAGCCATGACTACATGGAACTCTATTCCACAGTACTACATAGAGCCATGACTACATGGAACTCTATTCCACAGTACTACATAGAGCCATGACTACATGGAACTCTATTCCACAGTACTACATAGAGCCATGACTACATGGAACTCTATTCCACAGTACTACATAGAGCCATGACTACATGGAACTCTATTCCACAGTACTACATAGAGCCATGACTACATGGAACTCTATTCCACAGTACTACATAGAGCCATGACTACATGGAACTCTATTCCACATCAGGTAACTGACACAAGCAGTAAAATTAGATAGAAAAAAACCAGATAAAAATGCACCTTATGGAACAGCAGGGACTGTGAAGCAACACAAACACAGGCACAGACACATGCACACACACACACATAGATTTAGTACTGTAGATATGTGGTAGCTGTGGAGTAGGGGCCTGAGGGCACACAGTGCGTTGTGAAATCTGTGAATGTATTGTAATGTTTTTAAAATGGTATAAATTGGACCCCAGGAAGAGTAGCTGCTGCCTTGGCAGGAACTAATGGGGATCCATAATGAATACAAATGCTAGGAGCCTCTGGGGCAGGGATGGGACCATAATAGACTGATAATAGAATTCTCTGGAGCCGGGACGGGATGGCAGTTCTTAAGTGAAGGAAGGAGCCTTTTAGTCCAGTCCGAGTGCAGCAGAGAGCAGAGTAGCAGCCCCTTCGGCACAGAGATGGACAGAGAAAGGAAGATCTTTCTCTCTCTCTCTCCAAACGAAGGCCGACCACCACAAAGGGTTACGAAAGAACAAACTGAAAGCGCGTTCACACAGGAACAAACTGAAAGCACGTTCACACAGGAACAAACTGAAAGCACGTTCACACAGGAACAAACAAACAGAAAGCACGTTCACACAGGAACAAACAAACAGAAAGCACGTTCACACAGGAACAAACTGAAAGCACGTTCCCACAGGAACAAACTGAAAGCACGTTCACACAGGAACAAACTGAAGGCACGTTCACACAGGAACAAACTGAAGGCACGTTCCCACAGGAACAAACTGAAGGCACGTTCCCACAGGAACAAACTGAAGGCACGTTCCCACAGGAACAAACTGAAAGCACGTTCACACAGGAACAAACTGAAAGCACGTTCACACAGGAACAAACAAACAGAAAGCACGTTCACACAGGAACAAACTGAAAGCACGTTCACACAGGAACAAACTGAAAGCACGTTCCCACAGAAACAAACAGATGTCTTCTGGCAGCGGATTGACTCCCTTTGTTTGTCGTTTGTTTGTCATGTTTAATACAGTTAGTTTCATATGCGCTGAGTGATCTTTATGTTGTTTGACTGGGGGTTCTCTTCAAGGGACAAAGCGTGCATTAAAGGGATATTTAAAAATAATTCTGCTTTATATTCATCAGCTCTCCAGCACCACCCCAACATCAACATATGTGAAAATGCCTAGTTTCTATGTTTTGTAGTAAAACAACCAATTAGTAGGAAATGCCTACTCCAAATTGGTTAAAATCACATGATGCACACCGATGTCGTCATTGGAAACACTCATCTTCCTCCATTTTTTTTACTACAAAACATAGAAAGCTGATGAATATAAAGCATAATTATTTTTAAATATCCCTTTAATGCACGCTTTGTCCCTTGAAGAGAACCCCCAGTCAAACAACATAAAGATCACTCAGTGCATATGAAACTAACTGCATTAAAAATGTAACCTGGTGCCAGAAGATATCTCAGTTTGTTCTTTCTTAACCTTTTGTGGAGGTCAGCCTTCATTTTGAGAGAGATGACAATTTGTATTTAATTTTTTTTTTATTTAACCTTTATTTAACTAGGCAAGTCAGTTAAGAATAAATTCTTATTTACAATGACGGCCAAACCCGGACGACGCTGGGCCAATTACGCGCCGCCCTATGGGACTCCCAATCACAGCCGGTTGTGATATAGCCTGGAATCGAACCAGGGTGATGTCTCTTGCAATGAGATGCAGTGCCTTAGACCTCTGCGCCACTCGGGAGCCCAAAGAGACAAAGAAAGATCTTCCTTTCTCTGTCCATCTCTGTGCCGAAGGGGCTGCTACTCTGCTCTACTCTGACTGGACTAAAAGGCTCCTTCCTTCACTTAAGAACTGCGGATGATATGAAGTTAAAAAGAAAGTGAATTGTCCCTTTAATGAATAAGCAGAGTGCTGGGAATAGGCAACGCGAGGGCCATTAGACGTGATGTGTGTCTGTGTGTGTCTGTGTGTGTCTGTGTGTGTCTGTGTGTGTCTGTGTGTGTCTGTGTGTGTCTGTGTGTGTCTGTGTGTGTCTGTGTGTGTCTGTGTGTCTGTGTGTGTCTGTGTGTGTCTGTGTGTGTGTCTGTGTGTGTGTGTGTGTGTCTGTGTGTGTGTCTGTGTGCGTGTGTGTGTGTCTGTGTGTGTGTCTGTGTGCGTGTGTGTGTCTGTGTGTGTCTGTGTGTGTCTGTGTGTGTCTGTGTGTGTGTCTGTGTGTGTGTCTGTGTGTGTGTCTGTGTGTGTGTCTGTGTGTGTGTCTGTGTGTGTGTCTGTGTGCGTGTGTGCGTGTGTGCCTGTGTGTGTGTGTGTGTGTCTGTGTGTGTGTGTGTGTGTGTCTTACGTCCTCTGCAGCTGCAGACAGTAATCTACCATGACAGGCACCATGTCCTACGGACAGAGAGAAAGAGAGGGATGGAGGGATGAAGGGAGGATGGAGAGAGAGAGAGAAAAAGAGCGATTAGCGACTCAACCCAGGCAGCCTAAGCACAAGGACAAGCCTTAAAGGCGAATGAAAGACAGGTTTCAAGGTCCCGAGCGTTGTCAAACTGAACCGTGGGACGGATTAACGTGTGTATCGTGGGGTGTGTGCGGTGTGTGTATAACGTGGGGTGTGTGTGTGTGTGTGCGGTGTGTGTATATCGTGGGGTGTGTGTGTGTGTGTGTGTGTTTGTGTGTATATCGGAGGGGTGCGGGGTGTGTATAACGTGGGGTGTGTGTGTGTGGTGTGTGTGTGTGTGTGTGTGTGTGTGTGTATCGGAGGGGTGCGGGGTGTGTATAACGTGGGGTGTGTGTGTGGTGTGTGCGGTGTGTGTATATCGTGGGGTGTGTGTGTGTGTGTGTGTGTGTGTGTGTGTGTATCGGAGGGGTGCGGGGTGTGTATAACGTGGGGTGTGTGTGTGTGGTGTGTGCGGTGTGTGTGTGTGTGTGTGTGTATCACTGGGGTGCGGGGTGTGTGTGTCTATGTGTGTGTATATCGGGGGGGTGCGGGGTGTGTGTGCGTGTGTGTCTGTGTGTGTATCGGGGGTATGTGTGTGTGTATAGGGTGTGTGTGTGTGTGTGTGTGTGTACCTGGAAATGCTGTTCCATGACCTGTATCTTGCCGTGTTCTGGACATTTCTTCACTGAGCGCTCCACATACTGGAACAGAATCTCAATCATCTGGAGAGGCAGTACAATCAATCAATCAATCAATCAATCAAATTAGATAGATTTCTTTGTGGAAGGGAGGTGGAGGGGGGGAGGTAGGAAAGGAAGGGAGGAGGGAAGGATGAAGGATGGAAGAGGGATTCACCTTGTCTGCCACTACACCTTTCCTCTTCGCTGGGTCCCCAAACAGCCCTGGAAAAATAACAGACATTCACAGTACATCAACACAATCAGTCAAAGGGTTGAGTGTTTTCACTTTAATAAGAAAATAAAAATATAGGTGAAAACTCTGGTATTAAATGTATAATGGCCTCTGTGCCATCAGTGAAAAGGCCTCCAACAGGAAGCGCTCAGAATGTAAAGTCCTGCAGTGTATAAATGATTCAAGGACAAAACAGTGGAAACACCTGTCCTTTATAGTACAGAAGAGGCCAGGCGTTCCACACAGTAGATCTCAGGCCTTCTGGAGCTGGTTTTCAGTTGGTATGACAACTGTAGCAGTGACATCATAGTGACATTCTATTGATGTCCGACATCAAACTTGTCGTTGTGAACAAGTATTAAGACAAAAACGACAGGCTGCCCTGCCTCCAATAGAGCATAAAAGCTGTATTTTTAAACACTGATAAACCCATCCGTTTATACATTCATTTAGTAGATGTCAATCCAGAAAACCAGGCAACTAAAAACAACTTTCTTAACAATGTTTTTGATTGGTTTCTAGATTGTTAGCTAGCTTAGCTGGCTAGCCTGTTCAAATAATGACCATGTCATAGCTGACAAGCTAACTTATATTCATTATTACAGCAAAATAAACTCACAACAAGACCATTATTTGCACGTTAATGGCGAGCTAATTACAGTAAATAGTTTACGGTTGTTGAGTGTGTCGTCGCGGTCTCAGTCAGGTAACCATGACAACGGACGCAGCGACGGGCTACAGACATTCCACCGGAGTATAAATTAAAATGTTTTTTATAACATAGACACTCGCATTCTAATTGTCTATAGAAAATAGACTATGTTAATAGACAAAGTATAATCCAGCCCTAAGAAAGGTGTGGAGGGGGAGAGGAGAGGAGGGGAGAGGAGAGGAGGGGAAAGGAGGTGAGAGGAAAGGGGGGAGAGGAGGGGAGGGGAAAGGAAGGGAGAAGGAGAGGGAGAGGGAGGGGAAAGTGGGAGGAGAGGAGGGGAAAGGGAGAGGGAGGGGAAAGGAGGGGGAGAGGAGGGGAGGAGGAGAGAGGGAGAAGAAGAGAGGAGGGGGAGAGGAAGAGGAGACTATTCACCCAGTACAGCCTTGGCGGTGCCCTCATGGAAGGACCAGGCCAAGGACAGAGCCTCAACAAAACGTTCCTGTTTCAACAGACAGTCCACCCGCTGTGTGAGAGAGAGAAAGAGTTAGAGCACTGAATGTCTCCAGCAGCACAGATCCAATAAATCTCCCTCAGATACACACAGGTCCATTAAATCCCCCTCAGATACACACAGGTCCATTAAGTTCCCCTCAGAGACACACAGGTCCATTAAATCCCCCTCAGAGAGACACAGATCCATTAAACCCCCCTCAGATACACACAGGTAGAATGATATAATAGATAACCTTTAGTTTTAGACTGGTATGGTGGCAAGTCAGAGACAAACTTACCTCCCTCCAGTTCCTCAGAGTCAGGATGTGGGCTGACTGGAGGAGAGAAGGACTCAATTAGACAACGCTTGTGTTTCTACTTCAACTGTACACACACACACACACACACACACACACATCTACCTTGGTCCCCAGTAACACCATCTGTCCTGCGTAGCTGCAGACAGACTGATAGCAGGCCTTCTCTCCTACTAGGGCCTAAAACACAACACTGTTAGTCTGGAGAGCAGAGGTCAAAGGCCAGGACACTGTTATTCAGAGTGAAAATCAACCATGACTGCTAATTTCTCAATAATACTTTTAGATATAAATGTGGCAAATATATGCCAAGAATCCTGAACAAGACCTTCATACGGATTCAATGATTCTTTCAGGAAGATCCAAAACATCATGGTTATGATTGGTTCATGTTGACTCTGAATGACTCCATGTAGAGGTATGGGAGACAGGTGGGAAGGAATCACTGGTGACCCCCCTGCTCCTTGATTGGACAGCTTCAGTCCCCCTGAAGAGACGCTCTCCTCTCTGGCTGCTTCTGATCCAGTGACGAGGACGTTGGTCCTGTGTGATTGGACAGAGCCAGCTGCTCTACAACGGGTTAGAACTGGTGATTAAAAGGTTTCATTCCAGGTAGTGGTTTGTAACCTTCCTAGCTGGTTTCAACAGTTTGGTGTTTAGTAGTTAAGGTAGCGGAGACTGATTCTTCAGGGGGATAAATTATCTTGTGCAACCTTTTCCCACTAGCCAGCCTAGTCCTGTACTGTCTGACCCTGCTCCATAACCCTTAACCTTTGACCCATAAAACTTACCTGACACCCTCTACTACCACTGACCTCTAACCCCTCACCTGTGACCTTTGCCAATGCCAGGTGATGCCTTCCCCTCTACAGCTACTGACCTATGACCCCTTTTCCATGCCCTATCACCCATACCACTTCCCTACCATTACTTCACAACCCTCACTATCTATCCTACCCACCGCAACTTCTCTACCGTCACCTCTGACATCTGACCCTGACCCCTGACCCTCACCAGTGCCTGGCTGACGTTTCCCCCCGTTGCCAGCGATTTAAAATGGCTGCTGTTGTAGACCAGCTGCACCTCAGCCACGTCCAAGCTCTCCAGCTCCTCCTGGCTGGGTCGGTCCACCACACGCAGCTTCTCCCCGCTGTCCATCACCACCAGGGTACGACTGTTGATCCACTGTGGAGAGGGAGGGGAAACACAATAGGTGAGTGGGTGTGAAAGAGCGAGAGAGACAGAGAGAGAGACAAAGGGAGGCAGGGGGTGAAGGAGAGGGATAATAGAGAGGCAGGGGGTGAAGGAGAGGGATAATAACAGAGAGGCAGGGGGTGAAGGAGAGGGATAATAACAGAGAGGCAGGGGGTGAAGGAGAGGGATAATAGAGAGGCAGGGGGTGAAGGAGAGGGATAATAGAGAGGCAGGGGGTGAAGGAGAGGGATAATAACAGAGAGGCAGGGGGTGAAGGAGAGGGATAATAACAGAGAGGCAGGGGGTGAAGGAGAGGGATAATAGAGAGGCAGGGGGTGAAGGAGAGGGATAATAACAGAGAGGCAGGGGGTGAAGGAGAGGGATAATAACAGAGAGGCAGGGGGTGAAGGAGAGGGATAATAACAGAGAGGCAGGGGGTGAAGGAGAGGGATAATAACAGAGAGGCAGGGGGTGAAGAAGAGGGATAATAACAGAGAGGCAGGGGGTGAAGGAGAGGGATAATAACAGAGAGGCAGGGGGTGAAGGAGAGGGATAATAACAGAGAGGCAGGGGGTGAAGGAGATGGATAATAACAGAGAGGCAGGGGGTGAAGGAGATGGATAATAACAGAGAGGCAGGGGGTGAAGGAGAGGGATAATAACAGAGAGGCAGGGGGTGAAGGAGATGGATAATAACAGAGAGGCAGGGGGTGAAGGAGATGGATAATAACAGAGAGGCAGGGGGTGAAGGAGAGGGATAATAACAGAGAGGCAGGGGGTGAAGGAGATGGATAATAACAGAGAGGCAGGGGGTGAAGGAGAGGGATAATAACAGAGGCAGGGGGTGAAGGAGAGGGATAATAACAGAGAGGCAGGGGGTGAAGGAGATGGATAATAACAGAGAGGCAGGGGGTGAAGGAGATGGATAATAACAGAGAGGCAGGGGGTGAAGGAGAGGGATAATAACAGAGGCAGGGGGTGAAGGAGAGGGATAATAACAGAGGCAGGGGGTGAAGGAGAGGGATAATAACAGAGGCAGGGGGTGAAGGAGAGGGATAATAACAGAGAGGCAGGGGGTGAAGGAGAGGGATAGTAACAGAGAGGCAGGGGGTGAAGGAGAGGGATAATAACAGAGGCAGGGGGTGAAGGAGAGGGATAATAACAGAGAGGCAGGGGGTGAAGGAGAGGGATAATAACAGAAAGGCAGGGGGTGAAGGAGAGGGATAATAACAGAAAGGCAGGGGGTGAAGGAGAGGGATAATAACAGAGAGGCAGGGGGTGAAGGAGAGGGATAATAGAGAGGCAGGGGGTGAAGAAGAGGGATAGTAACAGAGAGGCAGGGGGTGAAGGAGAGGGATAATAACAGAGAGGCAGGGGGTGAAGGAGAGGGATAATAACAGAGAGGCAGGGGGTGAAGGAGAGGGATAGTAACAGAGAGGCAGGGGGTGAAGGAGAGGGATAATAACAGAGAGGCAGGGGGTGAAGGAGAGGGATAATAACAGAGAGGCAGGGGGTGAAGGAGAGGGATAATAACAGAAAGGCAGGGGGTGAAGGAGAGGGATAATAACAGAAAGGCAGGGGGTGAAGGAGAGGGATAATAACAGAGAGGCAGGGGGTGAAGGAGAGGGCAGGGGGTGAAGGAGAGGGATAATAGAGAGGCAGGGGGTGAAGAAGAGGGATAGTAACAGAGAGGCAGGGGGTGAAGGAGAGGGATAATAACAGAGAGGCAGGGGGTGAAGGAGAGGGATAATAACAGAGAGGCAGGGGGTGAAGGAGAGGGATAGTAACAGAGAGGCAGGGGGTGAAGGAGAGGGATAATAACAGAGAGGCAGGGGGTGAAGGAGAGGGATAATAACAGAGAGGCAGGGGGTGAAGGAGAGGGATAATAACAGAAAGGCAGGGGGTGAAGGAGAGGGATAATAACAGAGAGGCAGGGGTGAAGGAGAGGGATAATAGAGAGGCAGGGGGTGAAGAAGAGGGATAGTAACAGAGAGGCAGGGGGTGAAGGAGATGGATAATAACAGAGAGGCAAGGGGTGAAGGAGAGGGATAATAACAGAGAGGCAGGGGGTGAAGGAGATGGATAATAACAGAGAGGCAGGGAGTGAAGGAGAGGGATAATAACAGAGAGGCAGGGGGTGAAGGAGAGGGATAATAACAGAGAGGCAGGGGGTGAAGGAGAGGGATAATAACAGAGAGGCAGGGGGTGAAGGAGAGGGATAATAACAGAGAGGCAGGGGGTGAAGGAGAGGGATAATAACAGAGAGGCGGGGGGTGAATGAGAGGGATAATAACAGAGAGGCGGGGGGTGAAGGAGACGGATAATAACAGAGAGGCAGGGGGTGAAGGAGAGGGATAATAGAGAGGCAGGGGGTGAAGAAGAGGGATAGTAACAGAGAGGCAGGGGGTGAAGGAGAGGGATAATAACAGAGAGGCGGGGGTGAAGGAGATGGATAATAACAGAGAGGCAGGGGGTGAAAGAGGGGGATAATAACAGAGAGGCAGGGGGTGAAGGAGAGGGATATTAACAAAGAGGCAGGGGGTGACGGAGGGGGATAATAACAGAGAGGCAGGGGGTGCAGGAGAGGGATATTAACAAAGAGGCAGGGGGTGAAGGAGAGGGATAATAACAGAGAGGCAGGGGGTGAAGGAGAGGGATAATAACAGAGAGGCAGGGGGTGAAGGAGCGGGATAATAACAGAGAGGCAGGGGGTGAAGGAGCGGGATAATAACAGAGAGGCAGGGGGTGAAGGAGAGGGATAATAGAGAGGCAGGGGGTGAAGGAGAGGGATAATAACAGAGAGGCAGGGGGTGAAGTAGAGGGATAATAACAGGGAGTCAGGGGGTGAAGGAGAGGGATAATAACAGGGAGGCAGGGGGTGAAGAAGAGGGATAGTAACAGAGAGGCAGGGGGTGAAGGAGCGGGATAATAACAGAGAGGCAGAGCCAGAGCCAGAAAGCGCAACAGAACAAGGCGACAGAGAGAGACCTTGGCTGTGTTCAAAACTGTGACGTATATCATGAGTAAATTGTGACTGTCTGACAAATAATATCGAGTAGTTATTTATAATGCAAGGTTCTTTGTAGATCAGTCAGTCTTGACTAAAAATGTCAAATCAGCTGCGACGTCAAACACGCCCATTCAGTAAGGATAAGAGGAAGGAACGGAGAAGGGCAGAGGGTTAAAAAGAGAAGAGATGTGGCCTGTAAAGACAGATCCTGAAGTGACATCATGTGGCACTTACATTCAGACTGATGATGTCACAGTTCAGCTGCAGCTGTCTTTGCTTGATGACATGGATGGTTCCGGTCTCATCCTTCTTCACCTGGACACAAACAGTCAGTCAGTCAACAGGACAGTAGGTTAACAACGAAAAAAATATATTGTTATTGTTTAGTAAACAAGGAATAATGGTAACCAGGAAGTAAACAGGAAGTGAGGTGTTACCAGCAGGAAGTGTACGGTGTCTCCTCTGCAGAATGCCAGGACGGGGTTGACCACCTTCTGAACGGGGACAAACTGCCAGGCCAGCTGGGGAACACTGGTCGGGTCAGTCTGCAACATCAATAGACAGGTCTTATTCATCAGTGTCCCAAATGGCACCCTATTCCCTATATAAGTGCACTACTTTAGACCAGGGCAAATGGCACCCTATTCCCTTTATAGTGCACTACTGTAGACCAGGTTAAATGACACCCTATTCCCTTTATAGTGCACTACTTTATACCAGCGCAAATGAAACCCTATTCCCTTTATAGTGCACTACTTTATACCAGCGCAAATGAAACCCTATTCCCTTTATAGTGCACTACTTTATACCAGCGCAAATGAAACCCTATTCCCTTTATAGTGCACTACTTTAGACCAGGGCCCTATTCCCTTTTTATAGTGCACTACTTTAGACCAGGGTGCCATTTCTAGCCGTTCCAATAGGGCAGCCAATGCACGGTGAGTACTGTGGTGTATAAAATGGTTGCCAGGGTGTAGTGTGTATCAGCGAGGTGGGTGCTACAGACTGGTGGAGGATGAGGTGAATAACCCTCATACGAAGAACCTAAACAAATGCCCAGGGGCGACGGCTTAGGACCGTTGTTGGAAAAAAATGTCCTCCAGCCTTTACAAAATCAGCGTCCTTTATATTCTCTCTGCCTGCTGTATGTGAACAAAACCTTATTACCGGCACTACCACAGAGTATGATGAAGACTGTACTTTAATCAGTTCAGCAAATAGCTGAATCTTTATACAATGAATAGAAATTACAGGGCCTTTCTCCTGTTCTGTTCCTAGCCAGGCAGCGTCTATTGTGCACCCCCCAAGCCTCCAATCTCCTGTTCTGTTCCTAGCCAGGCAGCGTCTATCCTCCCCCCCCTCCAATCTCCTGCTCTGTTCCTAGCAGTAGCTAGACATGTTATGATTGTGACATTCAATAAAGGGTTAGAGATGCGTTTATAAAAACATTATGGGTCTTTAGCGCCGTTCTACAGTGAGGCAAGAGCCCATTAGCGCAAACAACAGGGATAAGGTCACAGAGAGGGTGGGAAGGAGAGCGGGAGAGGTCAGAGAAGGATAACGAGAGAGAGAAGAAGGGTTGTGAGGGGGAAGAGAGGTCAGAGAAGGATAACGAGAGAGGAAGGGTTGTGAGGGGGAAGAGAGGTCAGAGAAGGATAACGAGAGAGAGAGGAAGGGTTGTGAGGGGGAAGAGAGGTCAGAGAAGGATAACGAGAGAGAGAGGAAGGGTTGTGAGGGGGAAGAGAGGTCAGAGAAGGATAACGAGAGGAAGGGTTGAGGGAGAAGAGAGGTCAGAGAAGGATAACGAGAGAGAGGAAGGGTTGTGAGGGAGAAGAGAGGTCAGAGAAGGATAACGATAGAGAGGAAGGGTTGAGGGGGAAGAGAGGTCAGAGAAGGATAACTAGAGAGAGGAAGGGTTGTGAGGGAGAAGAGAGGTCAGAGAAGGATAACGAGAGAGAGGAAGGGTTGTGAGGGAGAAGAGAGGTCAGAGAAGGATAACGAGAGAGAGGAAGGGTTGTGAGGGAGAAGAGAGGTCAGAGAAGGATAACGAGAGAGAGGAAGGGTTGGGGGAGAGGGGGAAGAGGTCAGAGAAGGATAACGAGAGAGAGGAAGGGTTGTGAGGGGGAAGAGAGGTCAGAGAAGGATAACGAGAGAGAGGAAGGGTTGTGAGGGAGAAGAGAGGTCAGAGAAGGATAACGAGAGAGAGGGTTGAGGGAGAAGAGAGGTCAGAGAAGGATAACGAGAGAGAGAGGAAGGATAACGAGAGAGAGGAAGGGTTGAGGGAGAGAGAGGTCAGAGAAGGATAACGAGAGAGAGAGGAAGGATAACGAGAGAGAGGAAGGATTGAGGGAGAAGAGAGGTCAGAGAAGGATAACGAGAGAGAGGAAGGGTTGTGAGGGAGAAGAAAGGTCAGAGAAGGATAACGAGAGAGAGGAAGGGTTGAGGGAGAAGAGAGGTCAGAGAAGGATAACGAGAGAAAGGGTTGTGAGGGAGAAGAGAGGTCAGAGAAGGATAACGAGAGGAAGGGTTGAGGGAGAAGAGAGGTCAGAGAAGGATAACGAGAGAGAGAGGAAGGGTTGTGAGGGGGAAGAGAGGTCAGAGAAGGATAACGAGAGGAAGGGTTGAGGGAGAAGAGAGGTCAGAGAAGGATAACAAGAGAGAGAGGAAGGGTTGAGGGAGAAGAGAGGTCAGAGAAGGATAACGAGAGAGAGGAAGGGTTGTGAGGGAGAAGAGAGGTCAGAGAAGGATAATGAGAGGAAGGGTTGAGGGAGAAGAGAGGTCAGAGAAGGATAACGAGAGAGAGAGGAAGGGTTGAGGGAGAAGAGAGGTCAGAGAAGGATAACGAGAGAGAGGAAGGGTTGAGGGGGAAGAGAGGTCAGAGAAGGATAACGAGAGAGAGAGGAAGGGGTGAGGGAGAAGAGAGGTCAGAGAAGGATAACGAGAGAGGAAGGGTTGTGAGGGAGAAGAGAGGTCAGAGAAGGATAATGAGAGAGAGGGAGGGTTGTGAGGGAGAAGAGAGGTCAGAAGGATAACGAGAGAGAGGAAGGGTTGTGAGGGAGAAGAGAGGTCAGAGAAGGATAATGAGAGGGGGAGAAGAGAGGTCAGAAGGATAACGAGAGAGAGGGAGGGTTGTGAGGGAGAAGAGAGGTCAGAGAAGGATAACGAGAGAGAGGAAGGGTTGTGAGGGAGAGGGAGAAGAGAGGTCAGAGAAGGAAAACGAGAGAGAGGAAGGGTTGTGAGGGAGAGGGAGAAGAGAGGTCAGAGAAGGAAAACGAGAGAGAGGAAGGGTTGTGAGGGAGAGGGAGAAGAGAGGTCAGAGAAGGATAACGAGAGAGAGAGGAAGGGTTGAGGGAGAAGAGAGGTCAGAGAAGGATAACGAGAGAGAGAGGAAGGGTTGTGAGGGGGAGGGGGAAGACCTAGATGAGAGATGAGGTACCTTGCCATAGGGAAATGTCATCCACACTTTGAGAGAAGGCTTCAGTCCGATCACTAGAATCTGAAAGGAACAAGCTCGTGTTGGAATGAAAACAGACAAATATTCTCAGTGGAATTGAAGAGTAAGACAAAAATAACATTAACAATGTTAACTGTAGGGTGTCAATGTAGTGTGTAGTGTATAGGGTGGAGTGTGGAGTGTATAGGGTGGAGTGTATAGTGTGGAGTGTATAGTGTGGAGTGTATAGTGTGGAGTGTATAGTGTGGAGTGTATAGGGTGGAGTGTATAGGGTGGAGTGTATAGGGTGGAGTGTATAGGGTGGAGTGTATAGGGTGGAGTGTATAGGGTGGAGTGTATAGTGTGGAGTGTATAGGGTGGAGTGTATAGGGTGGAGTGTATAGGGTGGAGTGTATAGAGTGGAGTGTATAGTGTGGAGTGTATAGGGTGGAGTGTATAGTGTGGAGTGTATAGGGTGGAGTGTATAGGGTGGAGTGTATAGGGTGTCAATGTAGTGTCTAGGGTATAGGGTGGAGTGTATAGTGTGTAGTGTATAGGGTGGAGTGTATAGTGTGGAGTGTATAGGGTGGAGTGTATAGTGTGTAGTGTGGAGTGTATAGTGTATAGTGTGTAGTGTATAGGGTATAGTGTATAGTGTGTAGTGTGGAGTGTATAGGGTATAGTGTGTAGGGTATAGTGTGCAGGGTATAGTGTGTAGGGTATAGTGTGTAGGGTATAGTGTGTAGGGTATAGTGTGTAGGGTATAGTGTGTAGTGTATAGGGTGTAGTGTGTAGGGTGTAGGGTGTGTGTGTAGGGTGTAGGGTGTAGTGTATAGTGTGTAGGGTGTAGTGTGTTGGGTGTAGTGTATAGGGTGTAGGGTGTAGTGCATAGTGTGTAGTGTATAGGGTGTAGGGTATAGTGTGTAGGGTGTAGTGTGTAGGGTATAGTGTGTAGGGTGTAGTGTGTAGTGTGTAGTGTGTAGTGTTTAGGGTATAGTGTGTAGTGTATAGGGTGTAGTGTATAGTGTGTAGGGTGTAGCGTGTAGGGTGTAGCGTGTAGGGTGTAGCCACAGGACTTCGGCTGACTGGATGTTCTGTTTGTCACACCATTCTTCGGATGGCAGGGTAGCCTAGTGGTTAGAGTGTTGTACTAGTAACTGAAAGGTTACTAGTACAGATTTGTACCTTGTCAGCACGGGGGTTTGAACTTGCAACCTTTCGGTTACTAGTACAACACTCTAACCACTAGGCTACCCTGCCATCCGAAGAATGGTGTGACAAACAGAACATCCAGTCAGCGGAAGTCCTGTGGGAGAAAACAGCTCGTTGAAGGAGAATGGTAAGAATCGTGGGAACTAACAGGCTGGCCACAAACAAGCAAATAATGGCATCTGAACGGCCTCTCGAAACACACAACTCATCGCTCCTTGTCACGGATGGGCTATCTCAGCAGACGAGGCTGGCCACAAACAAGCAAAGGCCGTCATTGAAAATAAGAATTTGTTCTTAACTGACATGCCTGGTTAAATAAAGGTAAAATAAAATAAAAAATAAAAACACTAGAGATTGTCGTGCGTGAAAAGCCCAGGAGGCTGTCAGTTTCTGAGATCCTGGATCTTGCCACGTCGCTTAGGTCGTTTAGACCATTCTAACGTTCAATCCAACAGTAACTGAATGCCTTGATGCTTGCTTTATATACCAAGCCACATGACTCACTGTCTGTAGGAGCAAACCATTTTGGTGAACGGGGGGGGGGGGTGTACCTAATAAACTGGCCACTCAGTGTATCCCTCTCTATTATCTGTGGGAATACTAGGGAACATATTTCCAAAATTAAAATCATTTGGAGCTGATTTGCTGGTGATTTCACCTTTTTTTTTTGTCCAACAATAAAATATTTTTATAAAAATAAGTTGTATTTTTTTTTGCCCAGAAAACAAGGGGGGTTAAATAATTGGCACCAGTTGGGGAAACCTGGTACAGGGTTTACCTTAGTAAGAGAGGCCATGGCCAGGAGAGAGTACTGTGTGATGGGGTGATCCTTCAGGTCCGGGGCGGTAAGGAGAGGCTCCACATTACACACCTCTCCCTTAGAGCCACTGAACAGACAACGAGACTCACATGTACGCATCCCCATCAACCTCCTACACGCAGAGAGAGAGAGAGAGAGCGAGAGAGCGAGAGGCAGAGAGAGAGGAGGGAGGAGAGCGACATTGAGAGAGAGAGAGAGAGAGAGAGAGAGAGAGAGAGAGAGGAGGGGGGAGAGAAAGAGAGAGGAGAGAGGAGAGAGAGCGAGAGGCAGAGAGAGAGGAGGGAGGAGAGAGGCAGAGAGAGAGGAGGGAGGAGAGCGACATTGAGAGAGAGAGAGAGAGAGAGAGAGAGAGAGGAAGAGAGAGAAAAAGAGAGAGGAGGGGGGAGAGAGAGAAAAGAGAGAGAGACAGAGAGAGAGGAGGGAGGGAGGGGGAGAAGAGGAGAGAGAAGAGGGAGGAGGGTAGAGAGAAGAGGGAGGAGGGTAGAGAGAAGAGGGAGGAGGGGAGAGAGAAGAGGGAGGAGGGGAGAGAGAAGAGGGAGGAGGGAAAGGAGAGTGAGAGAGAACAAAACAACTAAAGATATACAAGCTCCTCACAGACTAACAAAATAAACATAACTCCAGTCCCAAAGTAGGACTGTGGTTCATTAGAACAATATTGAATATCCTATTTCCCCTAAAGCCCTCACATTCTGACACACACACACGCAGTACAGAACAGAGTGTATAAGTCCCAAACAGCACCCTATGGGCCCTGGTCAGATGTAGTGCACTTTATAGGGAATAGGGTGCCATTTGGGACACAGCCTTAGAGAAGCCAGAAAACCAAAAAAGTACTTCTCCCCCCATTTCCATTAATCTGACCTGAATAAGAGAGACAGCTTTGTATAATGTCAAACAGAGCAGGGATCATTCTGTCTCACTGTGATACCTCATTACACACACACACACACACACACACACACACACACACACACACACACACACACACACACACACACACACACACACACACACACACACACACACACACACACTCCCTGTCTCGCTGTAATACCTCATTACACACACACACACACACACACACACACACACACACACACACACACAGTCTCACTGTAATACCTCATTACACACACACACACACACACACACCCTGTCTCACTGTAATACCTCATTACACACACACACACACACACACACACACACACACACACACTCTCACACACACACACACACACACACACACACACACACACACACCCTGTCTCACTGTAATACCTCATTACACACACACACACACACACACACACACCCTGTCTCACTGTAATACCTCATTACACACACACACACACACACACACACACACACCCTGTCTCGCTGTAATACCCCATTACACACACACACACACACACACACACACACACAGTCTCACTGTAATACCTCATTACACACACACACACACACACACACACACACCCTGTCTCACTGTAATACCTCATTACACACACACACACACACACACACACACACACACACACACACACACACACACACACACACACACACACACACACACACACACACACACACACACACACACACACACCCTGTCTCACTGTAATACCTCATTACACACACACACACACACACACACACCCTGTCTCACTGTAATACCTCATTACACACACACACACACACACACACACACACACACACACACACACACACACACACAGTCTCACTGTAATACCTCATTACACACACACACACACACACACACACACACACACAGTCTCACTGTAATACCTCATTACACACACACACACACACACACACACACACACACACACACACACACACACCCTGTCTCACTGTAATACCTCATTACACACACACACACACACACACTCCCTGTAATACCTCATTACACACACACACACACACACACACACACACACACACACACACACACACCCTGTCTCGCTGTAATACCTCATTAAAATAATGTACTGTTAGACTGTGGTTACAGATAGTGACAGGGGTGCTTGAATGTATAGGAAGACCATGTGAGGGTCCAAAATAAACCAACTACAGAGCCTTCAGAAAGTATTCACACCCCTCGACATCCTACCACATTCTGTTGTGTTACAGCCCAAATTTAAAATGGATTGCTTTTAGATGTTTTTGTCACAATACCCCATAATGTCAAAGTGGATTTTTATTTTATTTTATTATTTTTACGAATTAATTTAACATGAAAAGCTGAAATGTTTTGAGTCAATAAGTAATCAACCCCTTTCTTATTGCAAGCCGAAATAAGTACTGGAGTAAAAATGTGCTTAAACAAGTCCCATAAGTTGCAATAGTAGTGTGTACCTCATCTCTGTACCCAACTCATACAATTATCTGTAAGGTCCTTTCAGTAGAGCAAAGAATTTCAAACACAGATTCAACCACAAAGACCAGGGAGGTTTTCCAATGCCTCACAAAGAAGTGCACCTATTGGTAGATGGGTAAAAAAAAATAAGACATTGACTATTCCTTTCAGCATGGTGAAGTTATTAATTACAATATGGACGGTGTCACAACAAAGATACAGGCGTCCTTCCTAACTCAGTTGCTGGAGAGGAAAGAAACTGCTCAGGGATTTCACCATGAGGCCAATGGTGACTTTAAAACGGTTACAGAGTTTAATGGCTGTGTTAGGAGAAAACTGAGGATGGGTCAACAACATTGTAGTTACTCCACAATAATAACCTAATTGAGTGAAAAGGAAGCCTGTACAGAATACAAATATTACAAAACATGCATCCTGTTTGCAACAAGGCACTAAAGTTATACTGCAAAAAAAAGACACATTACCGAGTACCACTCTCCATATTTTAAAGCATAGTGGTGGCTGCATCATGTTATGAGTATGCTTGTCATCTTTCAGGATAAACCCATAAATGTAATGTAGCTAAGCACAGGCAAAATCCAAGAGTAAAACCTGGTTCAGTCTGCTTTCCACCAGACACTGGGAGATGAATTCCGTCCACAACCGCCCACACCAGACGTTAACCCTAACC
>NW_027260953.1:0-10000 GCF_045791955.1 Oncorhynchus clarkii lewisi
TAACCCGACCCCTAACCTAACCCCACCCTAACTTAACCCCAGCCTAACCCCACTCTAACCCAACCGACTCTAACCCCACCCGACTCTAACCCCACCCTAACCTAACCTCACCCCTAACCCCACATGACCATAACCTAACCCTAACCACACCCAACCCTAACCCCACCTGACCCTAACCTAACCCCACCCATAACCTAACCCCACCTGACCCTTACCCTAACCTAACCACACCCAACCCTAACCTAACCCCACATGACCCTAACCTAACCCTAACCAAACCCCACCCCCACACGACCCTAACCTAACCCCACACGACCCTAACCTAACCCTAACCTAACCCCACACGACCCTAACCCAACACGACCCTAACCTGACCCTAACCCAACACGACCCTAACCCAAACACGACCCTAACCCAACACGACCCTAACCCAACACGACCCTAACCCAACACGACCCTAACCCAACACGACCCTAACCCAACACGACCCTAACCCGACCCTAACCCAACCCGACCCTAACCCAACACGACCCTAACCCAACACGACCCTAACCCAACACGACCCTAACCCAACACGACCCTAACCCAACACGACCCTAACCCAACACGACCCTAACCCAACACGACCCTAACCCAACACGACCCTAACCCAACACGACCCTAACCCAACACGACCCTAACCCAACACGACCCTAACCCAACACGACCCTAACCCAACACGACCCTAACCCAACACGACCCTAACCCAACACGACCCTAACCCAACACGACCCTAACCCAACACGACCCTAACCCAACACGACCCTAACCCGCTGTACAGTTCCCCTTTTTTTCTTCAACATTGATGTATTTAGTGAATATTTAGGCCTGTTGAACAGTAGACTGTGATGATGTATTTAGTGAATATTTAGGCCTGTTGAACAGTAGACTGATGATGTATCTAGTGAATATTTAGGCCTGTTGAACAGTAGACTGTGATGATGTATCTAGTGAATATTTAGGCCTGTTGAACAGTAGACTGATGATGTATCTAGTGAATATTTAGGCCTGTTGAACAGTAGACTGATGATGTATCTAGTGAATATTTAGGCCTGTTGAACAGTAGACTGATGATGTATCTAGTGAATATTTAGGCCTGTTGAACAGTAGACTGATGATGTATCTAGTGAATATTTAGGCCTGTTGAACAGTAGACTGATGATGTATTTAGTGAATATTTAGGCCTGTTGAACAGTAGACTGATGATGTATCTAGTGAATATTTAGGCCTGTTGAACAGTAGACTGTGATGATGTATTTAGTGAATATTTAGGCCTGTTGAACAGTAGACTGATGATGTATCTAGTGAATATTTAGGCCTGTTGAACAGTAGACTGATGATGTATCTAGTGAATATTTAGGCCTGTTGAACAGTAGACTGTGATGATGTATTTAGTGAATATTTAGGCCTGTTGAACAGTAGACTGTGATGATGTATCTAGTGAATATTTAGGCCTGTTGAACAGTAGACTGATGATGTATCTAGTGAATATTTAGGCCTGTTGAACAGTAGACTGATGATGTATCTAGTGAATATTTAGGCCTGTTGAACAGTAGACTGATGATGTATCTAGTGAATATTTAGGCCTGTTGAACAGTAGACTGATGATGTATCTAGTGAATATTTAGGCCTGTTGAACAGTAGACTGATGATGTATCTAGTGAATATTTAGGCCTGTTGAACAGTAGACTGATGATGTATCTAGTGAATATTTAGGCCTGTTGAACAGTAGACTGATGATGTATCTAGTGAATATTTAGGCCTGTTGAACAGTAGACTGATGATGTATCTAGTGAATATTTAGGCCTGTTGAACAGTAGACTGATGATGTATCTAGTGAATATTTAGGCCTGTTGAACAGTAGACTGTGATGATGTATTTAGTGAATATTTAGGCCTGTTGAACAGTAGACTGATGATGTATCTAGTGAATATTTAGGCCTGTTGAACAGTAGACTGATGATGTATCTAGTGAATATTTAGGCCTGTTGAACAGTAGACTGTGATGATGTATTTAGTGAATATTTAGGCCTGTTGAACAGTAGACTGTGATGATGTATCTAGTGAATATTTAGGCCTGTTGAACAGTAGACTGATGATGTATCTAGTGAATATTTAGGCCTGTTGAACAGTAGACTGATGATGTATCTAGTGAATATTTAGGCCTATTGAACAGTAGACTGTGATGATGTATCTAGTGAATATTTAGGCCTGTTGAACAGTAGACTGATGATGTATCTAGTGAATATTTAGGCCTGTTGAACAGTAGACTGTGATGATGTATTTAGTGAATATTTAGGCCTGTTGAACAGTAGACTGATGATGTATCTAGTGAATATTTAGGCCTGTTGAACAGTAGACTGTGATGATGTATCTAGTGAATATTTAGGCCTGTTGAACAGTAGACTGATGATGTATCTAGTGAATATTTAGGCCTGTTGAACAGTAGACTGATGATGTATCTAGTGAATATTTAGGCCTGTTGAACAGTAGACTGATGATGTATCTAGTGAATATTTAGGCCTGTTGAACAGTAGACTGATGATGTATCTAGTGAATATTTAGGCCTGTTGAACAGTAGACTGATGATGTATTTAGTGAATATTTAGGCCTGTTGAACAGTAGACTGATGATGTATCTAGTGAATATTTAGGCCTGTTGAACAGTAGACTGTGATGATGTATTTAGTGAATATTTAGGCCTGTTGAACAGTAGACTGATGATGTATCTAGTGAATATTTAGGCCTGTTGAACAGTAGACTGATGATGTATCTAGTGAATATTTAGGCCTGTTGAACAGTAGACTGTGATGATGTATTTAGTGAATATTTAGGCCTGTTGAACAGTAGACTGTGATGATGTATCTAGTGAATATTTAGGCCTGTTGAACAGTAGACTGATGATGTATCTAGTGAATATTTAGGCCTGTTGAACAGTAGACTGATGATGTATCTAGTGAATATTTAGGCCTGTTGAACAGTAGACTGATGATGTATCTAGTGAATATTTAGGCCTGTTGAACAGTAGACTGATGATGTATCTAGTGAATATTTAGGCCTGTTGAACAGTAGACTGATGATGTATCTAGTGAATATTTAGGCCTGTTGAACAGTAGACTGATGATGTATCTAGTGAATATTTAGGCCTGTTGAACAGTAGACTGATGATGTATTTAGTGAATATTTAGGCCTGTTGAACAGTAGACTGATGATGTATCTAGTGAATATTTAGGCCTGTTGAACAGTAGACTGTGATGATGTATTTAGTGAATATTTAGGCCTGTTGAACAGTAGACTGATGATGTATCTAGTGAATATTTAGGCCTGTTGAACAGTAGACTGATGATGTATCTAGTGAATATTTAGGCCTGTTGAACAGTAGACTGTGATGATGTATTTAGTGAATATTTAGGCCTGTTGAACAGTAGACTGTGATGATGTATCTAGTGAATATTTAGGCCTGTTGAACAGTAGACTGATGATGTATCTAGTGAATATTTAGGCCTGTTGAACAGTAGACTGATGATGTATCTAGTGAATATTTAGGCCTATTGAACAGTAGACTGTGATGATGTATCTAGTGAATATTTAGGCCTGTTGAACAGTAGACTGATGATGTATCTAGTGAATATTTAGGCCTGTTGAACAGTAGACTGTGATGATGTATTTAGTGAATATTTAGGCCTGTTGAACAGTAGACTGTGATGATGTATCTAGTGAATATTTAGGCCTGTTGAACAGTAGACTGATGATGTATCTAGTGAATATTTAGGCCTGTTGAACAGTAGACTGATGATGTATCTAGTGAATATTTAGGCCTATTGAACAGTAGACTGTGATGATGTATCTAGTGAATATTTAGGCCTGTTGAACAGTAGACTGATGATGTATCTAGTGAATATTTAGGCCTGTTGAACAGTAGACTGATGTATTTAGTGAATATTTAGGCCTGTTGAACAGTAGACTGATGATGTATTTAGTGAATATTTAGGCCTGTTGAACAGTAGACTGATGATGTATCTAGTGAATATTTAGGCCTGTTGAACAGTAGACTGTGATGATGTATTTAGTGAATATTTAGGCCTGTTGAACAGTAGACTGATGATGTATTTAGTGAATATTTAGGCCTGTTGAACAGTAGACTGTGATGATGTATTTAGTGGATATTTAGGCCTGTTGAACAGTAGACTGATGATGTATTTAGTGAATATTTAGGCCTGTTGAACAGTAGGCTGTGATGATGTATTTAGTGAATATTTAGGCCTGTTGAACAGTAGACTGATGATGTATCTAGTGAATATTTAGGCCTGTTGAACAGTAGACTGTGATGATGTATTTAGTGAATATTTAGGCCTGTTGAACAGTAGACTGTGATGATGTATCTAGTGAATATTTAGGCCTGTTGAACAGTAGACTGATGATGTATCTAGTGAATATTTAGGCCTGTTGAACAGTAGACTGATGATGTATTTACTGAATATTTAGGCCTGTTGAACAGTAGACTGATGTATTTAGTGAATATGTAGGCCTGTTGAACAGTAGACTGATGATGTATCTAGTGAATATTTAGGCCTGTTGAACAGTAGACTGATGATGTATTTAGTGAATATTTAGGCCTGTTGAACAGTAGACTGTGATGATGTATCTAGTGAATATTTAGGCCTGTTGAACAGTAGACTGTGATGATGTATTTAGTGAATATTTAGGCCTGTTGAACAGTAGACTGTGATGATGTATCTAGTGAATATTTAGGCCTGTTGAACAGTAGACTGATGATGTATCTAGTGAATATTTAGGCCTGTTGAACAGTAGACTGTGATGATGTATTTAGTGAATATTTAGGCCTGTTGAACAGTAGACTGTGATGATGTATTTAGTGAATATTTATGCCTGTTGAACAGTAGACTGATGATGTATTTAGTGAGTATTTAGGCCTGTTGAACAGTAGACTGTGATGATGTATCTAGTGAATATTTAGGCCTGTTGAACAGTAGACTGATGATGTATTTACTGAATATTTAGGCCTGTTGAACAGTAGACTGATGTATTTAGTGAATATGTAGGCCTGTTGAACAGTAGACTGATGATGTATCTAGTGAATATTTAGGCCTGTTGAACAGTAGACTGATGATGTATTTAGTGAATATTTAGGCCTGTTGAACAGTAGACTGTGATGATGTATCTAGTGAATATTTAGGCCTGTTGAACAGTAGACTGTGATGATGTATTTAGTGAATATTTAGGCCTGTTGAACAGTAGACTGTGATGATGTATCTAGTGAATATTTATGCCTGTTGAACAGTAGACTGATGATGTATTTAGTGAGTATTTAGGCCTGTTGAACAGTAGACTGATTATGTATTTAGTGAATATTTATGCCTGTTGAACAGTAGACTGATGATGTATTTAGTGAATATTTAGGCCTGTTGAACAGTAGACTGTGATGATGTATTTAGTGAATATTTAGGCCTGTTGAACAGTAGACTGATGATGTATTTAGTGAATATTTAGGCCTGTTGAACAGTAGACTGATGATGTATTTAGTGAATATTTAGGCCTGTTGAACAGTAGACTGATGATGTATCTAGTGAATATTTAGGCCTGTTGAACAGTAGACTGATGATGTATCTAGTGAATATTTAGGCCTGTTGAACAGTAGACTGTGATGATGCATTTAGTGAATATTTAGGCCTGTTGAACAGTAGACTGATGATGTATTTAGTGAATATTTTAGGCCTGTTGAACAGTAGACTGTGATGATGTATCTAGTGAATATTTAGGCCTGTTGAACAGTAGACTGTGATGATGCAGTTCTCTACTGCCCTTTCATCATATTGAACCACCATTCTCCTGTCACCAAGTAGAATACAAACATTTACATTTCTGGGCCTGTTATAGTCTGTTATAGTCTGGGCCTGTTATAGTCTGGGCCTGCTATAGTTTGTTATAGTCTGGGCCTGTTATAGTCTGGGCCTGCTATAGTTTGTTATATTCTGGGCCTGTTATAGTCTGGGCCTGCTATAGTTTGTTATAGTCTGGGCCTGTTATAGTCTGGGCCTGTTACAGTCTGGGCCTGTTATAGTCTGTTATAGTCTGGGCCTGTTATAGTCTGGGCCTGTTATATTCTGTTATATTCTGGGCCTGTTATAGTCTGGGCCTGTTATAGTCTGTTATATTCTGGGCCTGTTATAGTCTGGGCCTGCTATAGTTTGTTATAGTCTGGGCCTGTTATAGTCTGGGCCTGTTACAGTCTGGGCCTGTTATAGTCTGTTATAGTCTGGGCCTGTTACAGTCTGGGCCTGTTATAGTCTGTTATAGTCTGGGCCTGTTATAGTCTGGGCCTGCTATAGTTTGTTAAAGTCTGGGCCTGTTATATTCTGGGCCTGTTATAGTCTGGGCCTGTTACAGTCTGGGCCTGTTATAGTCTGGGCCTGTTATAGTCTGTTATAGTCTGGGCCTGTTACAGTCTGGGCCTGTTACAGTCTGAGCCTGTTACAGTCTGTTATAGTCTGGGCCTGTTACAGTCTGGGCCTGTTACAGTCTGGGCCTGTTATAGTCTGTTATAGTCTGGGCCTGTTATAGTCTGGGCCTGCTATAGTTTGTTATAGTCTGGGCCTGTTATAGTCTGGGCCTGCTATAGTTTGTTAAAGTCTGGGCCTGTTATAGTCTGGGCCTGTTATAGTCTGTTATAGTCTGGGCCTGTTATATTCTGGGCCTGTTATAGTCTGGGCCTGTTATAGTCTGTTATAGTCTGGGCCTGCTATAGTTTGTTAAAGTCTGGGCCTGTTATAGTCTGGGCCTGTTATAGTCTGGGCCTGTTATAGTCTGGGCCTGTTACAGTCTGGGCCTGCTATAGTTTGTTAAAGTCTGGGCCTGTTATATTCTGGGCCTGTTATAGTCTGGGCCTGCTATAGTTTGTTATAGTCTGGGCCTGTTATAGTCTGGGCCTGCTATAGTTTGTTAAAGTCTGGGCCTGTTATAGTCTGGGCCTGTTATAGTCTGTTATAGTCTGGGCCTGTTATATTCTGGGCCTGTTATAGTCTGGGCCTGTTATAGTCTGTTATATTCTGGGCCTGCTATAGTTTGTTAAAGTCTGGGCCTGCTATAGTTTGTTATAGTCTGGGCCTGCTATAGTTTGTTAAAGTCTGGGCCTGTTATAGTTTGTTATAGTCTGGGCCTGCTATAGTTTGTTAAAGTCTGGGCCTGTTATAGTCTGGGCCTGTTATAGTCTGTTATATTCGGGGCATGTTAAAATATTATATTCTGGGCCTGTTACAGTCTGGGCCTGTTACAGTCTGGGCGTGTTACATTATGGGCCTGTTATAGTCTGTTATGGTCTGGGCGTGTTACAGACTGGGACTGTTATAGTCTGTTATGGTCTGGGCCTGTTACATTATGGGCCTGGTATAGTCTGTTATGGTCTGGGCCTGTTACATTATGGGCCTGGTATAGTCTGTTATGGTCTGGGCCTGTTACATTATGGGCCTGGTATAGTCTGTTATGGTCTGGGCCTGTTACATTATGGGCCTGGTATAGTCTGTTATGGTCTGGGCCTGTTATGGTCTGGGCCTGTTAAAGTCTGGGCCTGTTATAGTCTGGGCCTGTTATAGTCTGGGCCTGTTATAGTCTGGGCCTGTTATAGTCTGGGCCTGTTATAGTCTTGATGTGTTTGTATTTGGTAGACGTTTGGTTGCTTCTGCCTACTATTGTTCTTTATTTTGATGTTTTGTCCCGTTTGTCTTTTGTGGGCGGCAACAGGCTACACAATGTCCCGTTTGTCTTTTGTGGGCGGCAACAGGCTACAGAATGTCCCGTTTGTCTTTTGTGGGCGGCAACAGGCTACAGAATGTCCCGTTTGTCTTTTGTGGGCGGCAACAGGCTACAGAATGTCCCGTTTGTCTTTTGTGGGCGGCAACAGGCTACAGAATGTCCCGTTTGTCTTTTGTGGACGGCAACAGGCTACAGAATGTCCCGTTTGTCTTTTGTGGACGGCAACAGGCTACAGAATGTCCCGTTTGTCTTTTGTGGACGGCAACAGGCTACAGAATGTCCCGTTTGTCTTTTGTGGACGGCAACAGGCTACAGAATGTCCCGTTTGTCTTTTGTGGACGGCAACAGGCTACAGAATGTCCCGTTTGTCTTTTGTGGACGGCAACAGGCTACAGAATGTCCCGTTTGTCTTTTGTGGACGGCAACAGGCTACAGAATGTCCCGTTTGTCTTTTGTGGACGGCAACAGGCTACAGAATGTCCCGTTTGTCTTTTGTGGACGGCAACAGGCTACAGAATGTCCTGTTTGTCTTTTGTGGACGGCAACAGGCTACAGAATGTCCTGTTTGTCTTTTGTGGACGGCAACAGGCTACAGAATGTCCTGTTTGTCTTTTGTGGGCGGCAACAGGCTACAGAATGTCCTGTTTGCCTCTGTTTCCACCCATTGGTTTAAATATCCACCTACACCATGTTCACCAGAGTGCAGTTGTAGATAAAACCTTCATGTGGTTGTACTGTATTTGGCCCTAAAAGTGACGCTTACACACTAATGCCAGATAAACACAAGGAAAGATAAAACTCAATGTAGCCTATAGATATGCAAACTAATTATACATTTATGGATTTTTTTGATGCATTGTTTTCCCTTTATTCAACCGGCACGCCACCCACCCGCCCTTCATCCACACAATATTACATGGCCCTAAACCCACCCGCCCACAGTGTCCGCGGGGACTGCATGTTGAGTCAACCAGCACATCACTCCTAGTGTCTGCAGAGCAATACTGCCCCCTGTCAGTCACTGCAGGTAACTTCACACACACACAATCTCTGAGGAGACAAATGAGTATTACCTGAAAGACAGCTCAAACACAGAGCCACCGCTGTCGTTGCACACTGCCAGCGTAGGGTCATCGGTGAACTGAGAGAGAGAGAGAGGGACAACCGAGGAGTTCAATAGAGACGATCTGAGCAGAAGACACGTTTCAATTCAACTTGACTTGTACAGACAGACTACCTTGACATGTAAGATGGCGGTGCCGGGTGGGTGGGCGTCGGTAACGGTTCGCAGAAGCTTCCCATTGGCCAGATCCCACATGGTGATATGTCCCTTGGCGAAGCCACAGAGCAGCCGGGTGCAGTCGTGGTTGATGCTGAGGGCGGAGACGGCTCCGTACTCCGCCCCTGTCGCCGTGCTTCCCAAGCACAAACGGAGAGCCTGGTTTAGATCTGAAGGAGAAAAACGCATTACCCATCAGGCAACGCACTGTGGAGCCAAGCACTATGAGAGAGGCCGCTCTTAACTCTTATACTGTCATAGAACAACAACAGACACTGGGACAGTCCGTCTTTATAAACATATGGAGATCAGTCAAAACACATGTTCTGCTGACAGCGTCAACCAAAAACATGCTGCACACAGTAGTGAATGACAACCACACTACATACAACAACACATGTCTGGACCAGCCGGATGAACGACACAGACAAACGACCTTATTCACAAACCACCCGGAGAAATGGAATAGCACATGCAGAGAATATGACAACATGCCGATGTTGAGCCCAATGTCTACAATATGACAACATGCCCATGTTGAGCCCAATGTCTACAATATGACAACATGCCGATGTTGAGCCCAATGTCTACAATATGACAACATGCCCATGTTGAGCCCAATGTCTACAATATGACAACATGCCGATGTTGAGCCCAATGTCTACAATATGACAACATGCCCATGTTGAGCCCAATGTCTACAATATGACAACATGCCCATGTTGAGCCCAATGTCTACAATATGACAACATGCCGATGTTGAGCCCAATGTCTACAATATGACAACATGCCGATGTTGAGCCCAATGTCTACAATATGACAACATGCCCATGTTGAGCCCAATGTCTACAATATGACAACATGCCGATGTTGAGCCCAATGTCTACAATATGACAACATGCCCATGTTGAGCC
>NW_027260953.1:15000-205000 GCF_045791955.1 Oncorhynchus clarkii lewisi
CGGAGCTGGCCAGTGAGGAGGTCTCACAGGAGTGGGCGTCGATGTTCTCTGTGTTCAGCAGACACGTGTCCTCCAGGATGAAGGGCTCCTCCTCATCCTCAGGCTAAAACAGGAGACGGAAGTATCACAACTGTTAGCCCAGATATGGATGTAGGGCTGGCTACCCCAATGTGTTGACTTCCTTACACAACATTGTATTGTTCTGTAAGAAGTCGGGGAGCTAGAAGATGTCAGATTCCTGCAGCATTTGAAATGGAATATGTAGTTATTGAAAGATGAGAGCCAGTTACCTCATTCAGGATGCTCTCCAATGTAGGCGGGGTGTCAACTTGGGGAATGTCAAACTCTTTATCGTCGATCTGAGGAGAATAGATAAGGTATGCAATATATGTTCAGCACAATGAAGTCTATCGAGCTCCGTGGTCGCTCTAGTCATAGACATCTCATTATATTACTATTCTACCTAATTCTATGGTTCTTTAATCGGATATTAAACGTATATCGTGGCTGTGCTAAGCCAAAGAAAAGACAACAAAGTAGCCCACTAGCAAGCTACACATTTGACAACCAGCAAAATAAGACTAATGCTAGCTACAGCTTTAATTGCACAAACAAACTCTCATATTTAGCGCATCTATCCGCCCCAAAATGCTAGGTTTAGCTATCTATCAAGAAAACCAAAAACTGTTGAGAAACAGCCATAAGCGCGACAGTCCAACTCACCGTATCTATTTCCATTAAATTGAGCTGGGATGACGCAGAAACCAAACTGCGTGTATCTGGTGATTCTGACATTGTAAGAGGTCAAATATATTAATATAGATACACAACGAAACAATAGCTACATTATTAGGAAGTTAGCGGTATCACATCTCTCCGATTCCACTCTTCCTTGTTGTACCGGAAGAATGGTGGGTCACGTGATACGTCACGGCTCGAGGGGTGTGTTCAGTGTTCGGAACGTTTGGTTAAGGTTCGGAAACATTTTGTCTTGAGCGAATAATACCAACAAAAAGTGTGGATTTTGTATAATACTTCACACTTTTTTTTTTAGAGTGAAATGAATTAGTTCAGTATTGCCAGCTAGCTTCCCATCTCTATTTCCCAGATATGTTTCACTCTCTCTGGTATTCCAGGAGTCCTCGGCCCGTATTCATAATCTCAAATCTAGGATCAGGTCAAAACTGATCCTCGATCAGCACTCCGAATCTGAAACCATTTAGGAATATGGGCTCTTTGGATGATGTTAATGTGCGGTGGAGGGATGAAGATTCTGTGAAATGCAATTGCAGCTTTTAACCAGCAGGGGGAGTCCGAAACACAGCCTACATAGGCCGACTAACTACAACATGGTGTTGAAATGTTCAAGAGTAGCTAAATGCTGCCTCGTTGTGTCCTATTTCAGTAATACAGGGGAAAGTGATGAGCGTGACCAATCTTTTGAGTGTGATCCCAAATAAAAGTCTGTGGTTTGAACAAGATTTTCTTTGATAAAAAACATCTTATCATCTTCAAATGTTTTAGAAGTAGACAGCAAAATAATGACATTCTCATTGTCGTTGACAGAATTTTGTTCCACCTGAGTGAGTCTGATGACAAGTCAGAGACCACTATGACACACCAAATGATGACCACCAATCAGAGACCACTATGATGACACACCAAATGATGACCACTAATCAGAGACCACTATGATGACACACCAAATGATGACCACCAATCAGAGACCACTATGATGACACACCAAATGATGACCACCAATCAGAGACCACTCTGACGACACACCAAATGCGTTTGATGGATCTTTTTAAGTCTTCTTCTAATGGGGAAATGAATCCAAAAATATCTGAAAGTAATCTGATTACATGACTGAGTTTTGGTAATCCAAAAGTTACATTACTAATTACAGTGTTGGACAGGTAACTAGTAACTGTAATAGATTACATTTAGAAAGTAACCTACACAACCCTGGTTGTTGATGCCTGTGTCTTGTGCACTGATGAAGGTCTGACGACCGAATGCTCAGCCTAAATCAATAGAAAGTTGTGCATTGATCCTGAGTGTGCGGAGACTCCTTTTCATTTAAATGTGTATTTTGCACAAATCAATGACAGGCCCCTTGCAAATAATGTTGTGTTTGACACTAAATGTCTACAACAACTACATATAAGCCTAACCTTACGTGTTTCCAAAACACTGATCGTTTTGGTAAGGAAAGCAAAAATGCAAGTAAGCGTTTCATTGGACAGTGTTTACCATGTGTATCCTGCACAGATGACTAATACAACTTGAAATTGAAAGGCTTTACTTGAAACATCTAATGAGGCTGTCACAGAGGTCCGTCAGACACATAGGTACAAAAGCATATTTGGTCTGGTAGCCCGAAGCTATACTGGTACATCTCTGTTCCTCACAATCCTGGATGCAGGTTGGATTTTACTCTTTACTTTCGCAGATCCAGCTTTAAGCTTCTTGTTCTTGCTGCTTTTCTCAGTCTTTTGCACATCGGGCACAGACTCAGGATTCCAAACGGACTCTATGGGATGCTTTGGATCCATCACAGACCTCGAGGTGTATATCTGTCTGGACAGGCTCTGTTTCGATAAACTGGGTGTCTGTGTCTGCATAGACTTCTGTCTGGACAGGCTCTGTTTCGATAAACTGGGTGCCTGTGTCTGCATAGACTTCTGTCTGGACAGTTCTGGTGGCGAGAGCAGCACGCTGATCTTGCTGGACCCCAGGATCGGCTGTTCGAAGCACCAGCCACAGCACCAGCTGAATATGACAGCTAGAGTCAGGGTGATGACGATGGTGCAGAAGATGAATACGACGAGGAAGCCACCAATGCTCCACATGTCGTGGAAGCCCTCATCGGACAGCTTGGAGAAGAGCCTCTCATAGAGGTAGGTCCAGTCCTTGGAGATGTTTCTTGCCATGGCTGCCATCTTGGCTCTGGCTCCAGTGTCTTCATTCACCTGTACGGTCATTGAGGTCAATGTCAATTCTCTAATAACCATAGCAATGTGGAAGATACCATTCTGTAAAACATAAATGACACTTACCTCTTGATCACCAGCTATTACTCTGATAGAGAAGAACACAGTTCTATACTATGTGTGAAGCTTCTGGACTACTACATCATTGATGTCCATTTCAGATCCACTTTATCTGTATTCATTCAGAAATAGAAGAAGATATTGTTGCACGGACATGTAATATTTTAATGTACAGTAATTCTTTATAATTTCCACCCAGAAAACGAATAATAGCTTCCATCATAACAAAGCCAAGTGCCACTGTCAGTACCAATGAACAAACTGGACAGAGGACCTCAGCTAGCTAGCTTGTTAGCTACTACTGTCAAGTTGCAATAATTGAGCCATGACGAAGTGTGTTAACTTAGGCAACTTTCATTATCATAAAATTCCTTCGTGAGAGCGTTACTTCAACTTACCAAAATTGTTAGTAGGACGTTGGCAAACTATATGGCTTTTATTTGAACCGGAGGATCAGCGGTCACATCGGAAATTCTTGGTAGCCATGGTAACGTCGTCATCAACGTTCGCCACGTGTTACATTAAATTGCTCCAAGCCAAGCGCCCATGAATTCTATGTAGAGAGCATGTATCTTCTTCCTAGTGTTAGCTAGCCTACTTTATAACTATTCGTTGAGTTACTTTTAAATATGTATGAGGAAATTCGAGATGGTAGACCTACAGGCTTGTGGTAGATAAGTTGGGGTGAGCAAGTTAAATAGTTTTTTTTTTTAACTAACTGAAAAGTTATCCAATATTTAATTGCTCTAGCCTAAGCTCATATTCAGTTGCCCCAAGGAAAAGGAATACAGGAAAAGTTA
The DNA here is from genome assembly GCF_045791955.1 of Oncorhynchus clarkii lewisi. Classification (NCBI taxonomy): domain Eukaryota; kingdom Metazoa; phylum Chordata; class Actinopteri; order Salmoniformes; family Salmonidae; genus Oncorhynchus; species Oncorhynchus clarkii. The sequence goes on from NW_027260953.1 coordinate 18,857, forward strand.
GTACTGTAATTATGGTTACTACATAAACAATTATAATGCTTTTCACAAGTAAAGAGGCCTGATCACTGTATCATTCATGTGCTCTTTTTATACCAACCCTGGTCATTAGGCTCTGGCTGCAAGCTAGTGTTTCATGCTAGACGCTGTGATACCAGCAACACTAATTGGCAGAGATGGAATTCCTCAGGGGCCTGATTCATCTCCTAGTTCCCAGCACGGAGAGGGGATTATGTAGGGGTCACACACACACAGAGGCAGGCACACAGACACGCACGCACTCACACACACACATACACACAGTCAAAATGCTACTGTACTACTGTTGTCTTATACTGCATCAATTTCCTTCACATAGGGCTAAGTACAGTACAGTACAGTACAGTACAGTATAGTTTGGGTAATCTAGGATATTGTGCCTGCCAGCCTGTCACTTCTCTAGACTTAAGCCCCACTGTAAGACAAGACATCAGACAGAAAACAGTAGTCCCTCTAGCAGTGTAAGCTTTACTGGGAGGATGTACCGTGTGTGTGTGTGTGTGTGTGTGTGTGTTTTAGCAGAGGATCTGCAGGAAATATGGGATAATCCCCTTTTTAAGATAACTTTCCTTGAGAATAATGTGTTTCTTTCTCTAAAGCCCCAATTGTCACCACAGAATCCTCAGAAATATATACATAAACCACGCATCAGTGGGGGAGAGAGAGATTCAGCATTCAGCACCACAGACAGCTCAGAGAGAGAAAAGGAGATAGCACATTAATCTGACATTGATTAAAATTACATTGTTTACAAACAATGGAGTAAAACAAGCTTATATTTTGGGTTCTGATGGGGTACGACAGTTGAACTAAGCTCAATTAAAAGTTACATTATTCAAGAATCAATGGGTATATAATATATCATTAATTTAGAAGTCTAAAAATATATGTACCCATCACAGATTTCCCCTTTAAAAGTCCTTGTTTTTGTTATCAGAAAGATAGAGATACTGACAGGCTACATTACAGTTGGTGAGGGACACTCATATTCCATCACAGAGCAGGACGTCACACTGACAGTAGCCTACACCCCGAGGTCAGATTGTGTGATGTAACAATGACTTATGTCATATGACAGATAGGATGACCCTCACACCGCACTGGCCATTGCAAGCAGTGTCAAACATACAGTATTGATAAAGAATCATAATTGTTCTGCATTGTCGAGAGAGAGAGAGATAGAGAGAGAGAGAGAGAGAGAGAGAGAGAGAGAGAGGGAGATAGAGGGAGAGAGAGGGAGAGAAAGAGAGCATGAGAGAGAGTGAGAGAGAGAGAGGGAGAGAGAAGAAGAGAGAGGGAGAGAAAGAGAGCATGAGAGAGAGAGAGAGAGAGAGGGAGAGAGAGGGAGAGAGAGGGAGAGAAAGAGAGCATGAGAGAGAGAGAGAGAGAGAGAGAGAGAGATGAGAGAGAGGGAGAGAAAGAGCATGAGAGAGAAAAAGAGAGCATGAGAGAGAGAGAGAGAGAGAGAGAGAGAGGGAGAGAGAGAGAGAAAGAGAGCATGAGAGAGAGCATGAGAGAGAGTGAGAGAGAGAGAGAGAGATGAGAGAACACGGGCGATTAAGAGAAGTTTCTTGAACAGTGTAAATTGTTTGGGGTTAATGCTAGTGATGGTGGGAAGTCCTACAACAGTGTGACATATTTCCCTGGGCCTGGGGGAAACTGCAGCAGTGAGTGGGCCACTCCTCTGATTACATCCCAAATGGCACCTTTCCAAATGGCACTATGTAGGGAATAGGGTGTCATTTGGGCCACGCTCACTCAGACTGGCTCACTTGTCTCTTCAGACGCATGTTGAAGAGAAAGGAGATGGAGAGAATTCAACTCTACTGGTGTGTGTGTGTGTGTGTGTGTGTGTGTGTGTGTGTGTGTACTGTCGCTTACTGCCAGGGTTCAGCAGGTTCAGGGAAGGCTGTAGTGTGGCACTAAGCACACTAGGCAGACCAGAATATATAAATACCTAGTGTATAGGGAGGGGATAGTCTGCTGTGCATTATTCAACAGCCACAGCCCATATAGCATGATAAGGCACCTCCAATTGAGACCTATACATACATCTTTTGTATTTGTTTAACAACTTGTTTGCTAAATGTGAACAGCCTACGTTCCCCAATAGATTATTTTTTTTAGATATACCATGTTCGTTGTTGGACATAAAAGACTGTGAAATCACCAGAAAATCATCTCAAAGTATTTTTATTTTATTTATGAAATCTGTTCCCAAGTCTTCCCACACGCAAATAATGGGACGTGTGATCTTATCCCAATGTAATCAAGGTTTGACATTATTCTGTTTTTGTCAAATACTATATCTGTTTGGGATTCTTGTTTAATCTATTATTTCATCTCATTCATCCCAAATGTTATCTTGTTGCTATCCGAGATGAGACGAGCCAGCCCATGCTCGCCCCCTTTCTTGCATCACGCTGGTGTTCCAGACGGGCCCGCGCCTGGGAGCTGTCCCATCCTTAATGGTGCTGAACCCGCGGCGAGAAGAGAACCATCGAGTCGAATGGATTTCAAAAGCACAGAGACAACGGCCACATCAACCACTTCTCTCCGGTTTCGCTGCTCCTGTCGACCCAAAGGCATGACACCAACCGTTTTGGGGTGAATTAAAACACTGTTATGTCGTTAAAATATGTGGATTACCCGCTTGTAAAGAGGATGCTCCGTGTGAGAGAAAATGACGGTAGGAGGCTAGGCTCTGTGGAAGCGAAGCCCAGGGCATGTTCGTGACATCCCTAAATGATCTTGTAGGCTTTTGTTGTGGGAATAGCCTCAACCTCCTCAGACAGACCGTTGAATTGACAGGCGACGAACGCAAACTACCGTGGAAACTATACTAGACTACAGCCGAGGACCTAACCTTTAAAGCATCCATCAGGATAGAGTATAGAGAAAGGACGATTTACACAGGGCTCGACTGGTCAACGGGGTGGGGGGTGGCGGTTATATCAAGGACCACTGGCCACATAGCGACTGTTATTACAACATGTAATGGGACATTGTTGGTAGAAGGGCCGTAAAGAAACAATGCTGTTGGATTAATGGAACCAGATAGGCTACAACACAGGATTGATAAAGGGCAACGGGAGAGTAGGCTAGATAATAAGAATGAAAAGATCGCAATAGTATAGTCTTGTTCCCAAGATTCGGTTTGTGATGCCATTGGAATGAAATGGGAAGATGCTCAGCTATGTGCCTGCCCGTTTTCTCTGAGGTATATGAGACACGTAAGTCTATTTGTTTGATATGTAGTCAGGGTTTTCCTGTAACCTGAGCAATTACTTAGTTACAGGCATAAGCGAGCTCCAAGGCTAGTGCACGATAGGGTTATCTGACAAGGCTGACAAATGATGTGTGGTGGTGCGCGCACACCAACTCATTCGATTTATTCCGGCTGATTCGAGTTTAGAATTCAGAGCTAAATTGAAAATAGCTGTTGAGAGAAAGAATGTCATTCAACCCAACTGGAAAAGACACAACAGAGGAGACTCCTCTTTCCGATCATCCTCAACGAAATAACAGTAAGCTTTTCCTTTTCTCTTCATGTGCTCTGCACGTTTCTGAATAGAAATCTACACCTGTATCCTCCTATAGAAACAGACACATGTTGTTGTCTCTCGGGGTGGTTGTATGGTGCTGGGGATTGTTGAGCCGGAGACCGATGCTGCTCCGCCGCCAGGGCATGTCCAAAGGCCGCTGTTGCGTTTTGTTCAGTGACCTGAAGGTTTTCTTACTCAGACCGCCGGTCCCGGCTCCGCCACCGGTGATCATCTCCATGAACGGACAATACACGGACAGCAATGGGTCCGGCATCGGCATTGATGTTGCCATCGACAACAGAAACTCTGCAGCGAGTGCACCTTCACCAGAGGCGGATGGTTATGCTACCCCTGGCCCGCCGACAGGAGAGCCTCCTTCTGCCGGGACAAACAAGCCTAAAGCGACAGAGGAATGGCAGCATGCTACGGGACAGACTGGACCCCTGGACTATGGCAGCTCCGAGGAGGACTGCTCCAAAGAGAAGTGTGAGGAGAGATTCTCCCAGAACAGTCGCACAGACAGTGGTGTTAGGACTCCCCAGTGCAGGATATGTTTCCAAGGTCCAGAACAGGTGAGTGGCCTTACAGGTAGACAATAGACGATAGACATATAGGTAGACCTATAGTCAGACATTGACTGTATATGACTAATTGTTGCTAACAAGGATGTTTTTCAAAGTGTTTCAAAAACAATGGCGCTGTCCATGGAGCTGAAGGGCTGAAAAATTCTCTCTCTCTCTGTCTCTCTTTCTTTCTCCCTCCCTCTCAACACTGTGCATGTTGTGGTTCCGAAACACGCAGGAGCAATTATATGCTTGAGAACAGAAATAATGATTTTCTAACTTACTCACTTCCCATGGCCATGTAAAAGGTAGGAAGGAGTACTAGAATTCACAGAGCAAGGCCTGTCTTAGAAGAGATAGGAACAGAACATGACAGAGGAAGCCCTGTCTTAGACAGAAGAGATAGGAACAGAACATGACAGAGGAAGCCCTGTCTTAGACAGAAGAGATAGGAACAGAACATGACAGAGGAAGCCCTGTCTTAGACAGAAGAGATAGGAACAGAACATGACAGAGGAAGCCCTGTCTTCGACAGAAGAGATAGGAACAGAACATGACAGAGGAAGCCCTGTCTTAGACAGAAGAGATAGGGACAGAATATGACAGAGGAAGCCCTGTCTTAGACAGAAGAGATAGGAACAGAACAGAACAGAGGAAGCCCTGTCTTAGACAGAAGAGACAGGAACAGAACATGACAGAGGAAGCCCTGTCTTAGAAGAGATAGGGACAGAACATGACAGAGGAAGCCCTGTCTTAGACAGAAGAGATAGGGACAGAACATGACAGAGGAAGCCCTGTCTTAGACAGAAGAGACAGGAACAGAACATGACAGAGGAAGCCCTGTCTTAGACAGAAGAGATAGGAACAGAACATGACAGAGGAAGATCTGGGGAAGTAGTGGATTCAAGTAACACAGGGTACATCTCAATAGTCTAAAGGGGATTCCTCTCCTAAAATCTCCAGTTCCAGGTGTTTTCTTTCCACCTGTCCTGGTCTTTGACATCATCAGATGGAGCCAAGGAGAGGGAAAGGAAAGGACACCACTTTAGAATATTGAGATCCGGCCAGGGAGTGTAGCTAGGACCACATGGCCTTGGATTACCTGACTCAGAAGAACTCCCATCTGCAAAGTATCCGGCCCACGTAGACCATTCAGTGTGAAGGTGGGTTGATGATTGAATAGGTGCTGGTGCATCAGGGCCAACATGGTGAATATGCTGCACATACCTTTCACATCCTGATCCTCTCACCTCTAAGGAAGTCAATGGGGTTCCTCCTCCTCCTCCTAATCCTCCTCCTCCTGCTCCTCCTCCTAATCCTCATCCTAATCCTAATCCTCCTCCTAATCCTCCTCCTCCTCCTAATCCTCCTCCTCCTACTAATCCTCCTCCTCCTGCTCCTCCTCCTAATCTTCCTAATCCTCCTCCTCCCGCTCCTCCTCCTCCTCCTCCTCCTGCTCCTCCTCCTAATCCTCCTGCTCCTCCTCCTCCTGCTCCTGCTCCTCCTCCTCCTGCTCCTGCTCCTCCTCCTGCTCCTCTCCTCTCCTCCTGCTCCTCCTGTTCCTCCTCCTCCTCCTGCTCCTCCTCCTCCTCCCGCTCCTCCTCCTCCTTCTCCTGCTCCTCCTGCTCCTCCTCCCCCTCCTGCTGCTCCTCCTGCTGCTCCTCCTCCCCCTCCTGCTCCTCCTCCTGCTCCTCCTTTAATTTGTGGCCAAGTCCTGTGCATCAACTAGCCCAGGGGTATTCAACCCAGGGTCCGTGGTTCTTCAGGGGGTCCGTGAAAATATATATTTTTTAATAGCTATTTAATAGTTGTTATGAATATCGCTAACAACAACAAGATAAACACCTTTTGAATTACATACCTACAGTAGAAAAGATGAGAATATAATGTCAAATTTATTTCTCAACTCATAATATTGAGCAAATGACATTCACTGAAGTATCAACCAATGGTCGCGCTCCCCTGCTCAGACTTTGCATGCATCAACCAATGGCTGCGTGCCACGTCATCGACAGTGCTGTAGGGCACATGTTGCTGTAACATCTGATGCGATTAGCTGATAGTTAAATATCTATCCAGGCGTTGTAAGAGCCGACATGCGTCAGCAACGCCTGGGCAGAGCAGCGCGGCCATAAGCTTTGAAAAAACACCGCGGGTGCCGCTGGCTGCTGGTAAGCTTTCTTGACACATTTTGGCCAACACAAGGCTTACCTTTGTTTAACCAGCGAAACAGCTGCTATTAGCTATTCGTGTTTGGAGTGACCTGTCTAGCTAATAGGTAGAGTTCCACTTCCTCTTCCTGTTATAATGTGGGAGGTCAAAATCATATAAAACCATCTACCAAATCTATTCATTTCAAAATGTTGATGAATGAACCTTGTCATTCACCTGATGATAAGACAAGTCGTGAACATATATATTTTTTGCTATATGATGGGGGTGCTGGTTCACCGGTTTGTCTGGGCGGAGGTACCTGGTTCACCGGTTTGTCTGGGCGGAGGTCCCTGGGTCACCGGTTTGTCTGGGCGGAGGTCCCTGGGTCACCGGTTTGTCTGGGCGGAGGTCCATGGTTCACCGGTTTGCCTGGGCGGAGGTCCATGGTTCACCGGTTTGTCTGGGCGGAGGTCCATGGTTCACCGGTTTGTCTGGGCGGAGGTCCATGGTTCACCGGTTTGTCTGGGCGGAGGTCCATGGTTCACCGGTTTGCCTGGGCGGAGGTCCATGGTTCACCGGTTTGTCTGGGCGGAGGTCCATGGTTCACCGGTTTGTCTGGGCGGAGGTCCATGGTTCACCGGTTTGCCTGGGCGGAGGTCCATGGTTCACCGGTTTGTCTGGGCGGAGGTCCATGGTTCACCGGTTTGCTTGGGCGGAGGTCCATGGTTCATAGGTTTGTCTGGGCGGAGGTCCATGGTTCACTGGTTTGTCTGGGCGGAGGTCCATGGTTCACCGGTTTGTCTGGGCGGAGGTCCCTGGTTCACCGGTTTGCCTGGGCGGAGGTCCATGGTTCACCGGTTTGCCTGGGCGGAGGTTCATGGTTCACCGGTTTGTCTCGGCGGAGGTCCATGGTTCACCGGTTTGCTTGGGCGGAGGTCCCTGGGTCACCGCTTTGTCTGGGCGGAGGTCCATGGTTCACCGGTTTGCTTGGGCGGGGGTCCATGGTTCACCGGTTTGCTTGGGCGGGGGTTCCTGGGTCGCCGGTTTCCAAACACTTTGTGTAATGCTAATGAGGAAGTATCCTGTGATTGTCCTTAATTTCAGATCTACTGTGGCAAATTAATTTAGTACAGAAGAGATCTGGGTTGCCAGTTTACCTGGGCGGGGGGTCTCTGGGTTGCCAGTTTACCTGGGCGGGGGGTCTCTGGGTTGCCAGTTTACCTGGGCGGGGGTCCATGGTTCACCGGTTTGCTTGGGCGGGGGTTCCTGGGTCGCCGATTTGCCTGGGTGGGGGTTCTCTGGGTCTGTATGCCCTCAGCGGGGATCCCTGGGTCGCCGGTTTGCCTGGGCGGGGATCCCTGGGTCGCCGGTTTGCCTGGGCGGGGGGTCTCTGGGTCGCCAGTTTGCCTGGGCGGGGGGTCTCTGGGTCGCCAGTTTGCCTGGGCGGGGGTCTCTGGGTCGCCAGTTTGCCTGGGCGCGGGTCCTTGCGTAACAAAAAGTTGAAGACCCCTGAATTTGCCACATCTTCACCCAGTCTTTCAGTGATGAAGACATATCCTCATGGTCTGTCCCTGTGTTGACATTTAGGGAGACACTAGTATGATGCCCGTTGGAGAACATTAGAGAGCATCTCTCTCTCTGTCTGCTCTAAATGACATCACATTATAGAACACTACTGCCTGGAGTGGTAGTTGCAGTCAGCCTGTCTCTGGGTGGCAGGCTGCTGAAAGCTTTTTGGCGCTGAGGATAAATTCATATGTGTCCCAAATGGCACCCTAGTTGCTATCTAGTGCACTACTTTAGACCAGGGCCCATAAGGTGGCCCCTAGTGTGCCATTTGAGCTGCATCCTCAGTATAAAGAGTGTGTTAAAGCTTTGGCTCAGTCTGGGAGCAGGAGGAGGAAATAAAACACATTCAGGAGAACCAGTGATGCTGTCTGTCAATCTGAAAGGTCTCCTATTCATTCATACTCTCCCCCCCCCCCTCTCTCTCCTCCCTCCTCTCTCCTCCCCCCTCTCTCTCTCCTCCCCCCCTCTCTCTCTCCTCCCCCCCTCTCTCTCTCCTCCCTCCTCTCTTCTCCCTCCTCTCTCCTCTCTCCTCCCCCCTCTCTCTCTCCTCCCCCCTCTCTCTCCCCCCCTCTCTCTTCTCCCTCCTCTCTCTTCTCCCTCCTCTCTCTCCTCCTGACCTCTCTCTCTCCTCCCTACTCTCTCTCCTCCACCCCTTCTCTCTCCTCCCTCCTCTCTCTCTCCCCCCACTCTCTCTCCTCCCTCCCCCCCTCTCTCTCTCCTTCACCCCTTCTCTCTCCTCCCTCCTCTCTCCCTCCCCCCTCTCTCTCCTCCCTCCCCCCCTCTCTCTCTCCTCCACCCCTTCTCTCTCCTCCCTCCTCTCTCCCTCCCCCGCTCTCTCTCCTCACCCCCTCTCTCTCCTCCCCCCCTCTCTCTCTCTCTCTCTCCCCCCACTCTCTCTCCTCCCTCCCCCCCTCTCTCTCTCCTCCACCCCTTCTCTCTCCTCCCTCCTCTCTCCCTCCCCCCCTCTCTCTCTCCTCCACCCCTTCTCTCTCCTCCCTCCTCTCTCCCTCCCCCCCTCTCTCTCCTCACCCCCTCTCTCTCCTCCCCCCCTCTCTCTCTCTCTCTCTCTCCTCCCCCTCTCTCTCCCCCCACTCTCTCTCCTCCCTCCCCCCCTCTCTCTCTCCTCCCCCTCTCTCCCCCTCTCTCTCTCCCCCCACTCTCTCCCCCTCTCTCTCTCCCCCCTCTTTTTCTCCCCCTCTGTCTCTCCTCCCTCCCCCCCTCTCTCTTCCCCCCCCTCTCTCTTCCCCCCTCTCTCTCCTCCTCCCTCTCTCTCTCCCCCCCTCTCTCTCCTCCTCCCTCTCTCTCTCCCCCCCCCTCTCTCTCCTCCTCCCTCTCTCTCTCCCCCCCTCTCTCTCTCCTCCTCCCCCCTCTCTCACTCAGTCTAGTCTAATATGTTATTGAATGTAAACCCTGTTTCAGACACTTGTTGGACCTACTCTGCTAGTCTGATTCCTGTCACAGACAGTACAGGACAGTCGGTTCCCCGGGCGGTTTAGGTTGAATTAGGTTGGATAACCAACGTACCGGTTCAGACCTCTTTTCAACTCACGTTGTTGTAGCCTAACTACCAGACAGCAGGCTACACTGGGTACACATACATTTATCTGCCAGCCAGGGCCAGCTTTTCTATGTCTTTATTGTGTAGTATCCACCTGTTTGTATTACATAGATAGTGTGAAATTGAGTCTAGATAATTGCCTGTCTTTCTCTGAAGAAAGGAACAGGAGAGATGTCATTATAGATGTTTGGCTTTAGAAAAGTGCTCTTCTGGGTGTTTGTGTTTCAACAACTGAAACATGAAAGCAAGAGAATGACCTTCTTGAAAGGCTGTTTCCGCCCTCTCTGTGTCTCTCTGTCTCTCTCTCTGTGTCTCTCTGTGTCTCTCTGTGTCTCTCTGTGTCTCTCTGTGTGTCTCTCTCTCTGTCTCTCTCTCTGTGTCTCTCTGTGTCTCTCTGTGTCTCTCTGTGTCTCTCTCTGTGTCTCTCTGTGTCTCGCTCTGTGTCTCTCTCTCTGTCTCTCTGTGTCTCTCTGTGTCTCTCTGTGTCTCTCTGTGTGTCTCGCTCTGTGTCTCTCTCTCTGTCTCTCTCTCTGTGTCTCTCTGTGTCTCTCTGTGTCTCTCTGTGTCTCTCTCTGTGTCTCTCTGTGTCTCTCTGTGTGTCTCGCTCTGTGTCTCTCTCTCTGTCTCTCTCTCTGTGTCTCTCTCTGTGTCTCTCTCTGTGTCTCTCTGTGTCTCTCTGTGTGTCTCGCTCTGTGTCTCTCTCTCTGTCTCTCTCTCTGTGTCTCTCTGTGTCTCTCGCTCTGTGTCTCTCTCTGTGTCTCTCTGTGTCTCTCTGTGTGTCTCTCTCTCTGTCTCTCTCTCTGTGTCTCTCTCTGTGTCTCTCTCTGTGTCTCTCTGTGTGTCTCTCTCTCTGTCTCTCTCTCTCTGTGTCTCGCTCTGTGTCTCTCTGTGTCTCTCTCTCTGTGTCTCTCTGTGTCTCTCTCTCTTTGTCTCTCTCTGTGTCTCTCTCTCTGTGTCTCTCTCTCTCTGTGTATCTCTCTCTCTGTGTCTCTCTGTCTCTCTCTCTGTGTCTCTCTGTGTCTCGCTCTGTGTCTCTCTCTCTGTGTCTGTATCTCTCTAATAAAAGAGGTTGCATGGTCCTTAGGAAAAATAACATTTGAGTCTGGATATGGTGAGCCTGGATATGGTGAGCCTGGATATGGTGAGTCTGGATATGGTGAGCCTGGATATGGTGAGCCTGGATATGGTGAGCCTGGATATGGTGAGCCTGGATATGGTGAGCCTGGATATGGTGAGCCTGGATATGGTGAGCCTGGATATGGTGAGCCTGGATATGGTGAGTCTGGATATGGTGAGCCTGGATATGGTGAGCCTGGATATGGTGAGCCTGGATATGGTGAGCCTGGATATGGTGAGCCTGGATATGGTGAGCCTGGATATGGTGAGTCTGGATATGGTGAGCCTGGATATGGTGAGCCTGGATATGGTGAGCCTGGATATGGTGAGCCTGGCAGATTCAAGACTACCCACCATCACTGCTGACCCTTTAAATAGTTGATCCTGCTTCTTATTAGAGAAGATCCTGGTGAAGGATTCATCTGACCAGAGAGGATGTGGCCTGGTCATGATAACCATGGTAGCTGTGAGATGTCTGGAACCAGAGAGGATGTGGCCTGGTCATGATAACCATGGTAGCTGTGAGATGTCTGGAACCAGAGAGGATGTGGCCTGGTCATGATAACCATGGTAGCTGTGAGATGTCTGGAACCAGAGAGGATGTGGCCTGGTCATGATAACCATGGTAGCTGTGAGATGTCTGGAACCAGAGAGGATGTGGCCTGGTCATGATAACCATGGTAGCTGTGAGATGTCTGGAACCAGAGAGGATGTGGCCTGGTCATGATAACCATGGTAGCTGTGAGATGTCTGGAACCAGAGAGGATGTGGCCTGGTCATGATAACCATGGTAGCTGTGAGATGTCTGGAACCAGAGAGGATGTGGCCTGGCCATGATAACCATGGTAGCTGTGAGATGTCTGGAACCAGAGAGGATGTGGCCTGGTCATGATAACCATGGTAGCTGTGAGATGTCTGGAACCAGAGAGGATGTGGCCTGGTCATGATAACCATGGTAGCTGTGAGATGTCTGGAACCAGAGAGGATGTGGCCTGGTCATGATAACCATGGTAGCTGTGAGATGTCTGGAACCAGAGAGGATGTGGCCTGGTCATGATAACCATGGTAGCTGTGAGATGTCTGGAACCAGAGAGGATGTGGCCTGGTCATGATAACCATGGTAGCTGTGAGATGTCTGGAACCAGAGAGGATGTGGCCTGGCCATGATAACCATGGTAGCTGTGAGATGTCTGGAACCAGAGAGGATGTGGCCTGGTCATGATAACCATGGTAGCTGTGAGATGTCTGGAACCAGAGAGGATGTGGCCTGGTCATGATAACCATGGTAGCTGTGAGATGTCTGGAACCAGAGAGGATGTGGCCTGGTCATGATAACCATGGTAGCTGTGAGATGTCTGGAACCAGAGAGGATGTGGCCTGGTCATGATAACCATGGTAGCTGTGAGATGTCTGGAACCAGAGAGGATGTGGCCTGGTCATGATAACCATGGTAGCTGTGAGATGTCTGGAACCAGAGAGGATGTGGCCTGGTCATGATAACCATGGTAGCTGTGAGATGTCTGGAACCAGAGAGGATGTGGCCTGGTCATGATAACCATGGTAGCTGTGAGATGTCTGGAACCAGAGAGGATGTGGCCTGGTCATGATAACCATGGTAGCTGTGAGATGTCTGGAACCAGAGAGGATGTGGCCTGGTCATGATAACCATGGTAGCTGTGAGATGTCTGGAACCAGAGAGGATGTGGCCTGGTCATGATAACCATGGTAGCTGTGAGATGTCTGGAACCAGAGAGGATGTGGCCTGGTCATGATAACCATGGTAGCTGTGAGATGTCTGGAACCAGAGAGGATGTGGCCTGGTCATGATAACCATGGTAGCTGTGAGATGTCTGGAACCAGAATAAATACATTATATTGGTAATACTGATGATAAAAATACGCTTTTTAAATGAGTGTCACACACTAACGTGTCATCTCACTCTCTCTCACTTTCTCTCACTGAGCTGATAAATCTCTATCACTCTCTCTGAGAGGATTATAAATGACAAGTTCACGGTAGAACGCACTGATGTGAGAATCACACACGCTCACACACACGCACTCTACACACAAACTTTCACACATAACAAGATAAGAGCGTTAAGGATTCATCTCTGAGGAGGTCTCTGTTCAAACAGATTACATGAGCTTTGGGAGGTAAGAAAGCAGAAACCACAGCCCTGTCTATCTGTCTGGAGGAAACACGCTGTAGAATCCACACTGTGACAGATACAGAGTCAGTGGGGACATGTAGGTGTAGAACTGAAGGGCACGTTACTGGTAACTCTAGAGACAAGGCTCCAGATCGACCATTCTCCAGAGCTGTGGGTGTAGAACTGAAGGGCACGTTACTGGTAACTCTAGAGACAAGGCTCCAGATCGACTGTTCTCCAGAGCTGTGGGTGTAGAACTGAAGGGCACGTTACTGGTAACTCTAGAGACAAGGCTCCAGATCGACCATTCTCCAGAGCTGTGGGTGTAGAACTGAAGGGCACGTTACTGGTAACTCTAGAGACAAGGCTCCAGATCGACCATTCTCCAGAGCTGTGGGTGTAGAACTGAAGGGCACGTTACTGGTAACTCTAGAGACAAGGCTCCAGATCGACCATTCTCCAGAGCTGTGGGTGTAGAACTGAAGGGCACGTTACTGGTAACTCTAGAGACAAGGCTCCAGATCGACTGTTCTCCAGAGCTGTGGGTGTAGAACTGAAGGGCACGTTACTGGTAACTCTAGAGACAAGGCTCCAGATCCACCGTTCTCCAGAGCTGTGGTGCACAGGACATGTAGAGATAACGTGGCTCCCTATTCCCTACATTGTGCACTACTCCTGCTCTGGCTAAAAGTGACGCACTATATAGAGAATACGGTGCCAGATTAACCCTGTGGCAGCGCCAATTATGTATATAAACCCTGGATTGCTGATGCTACGTATTGGCCAATGAGAGGCTTTGAAGCCATGTGTCGGCCATATTGGTGCTCCCCAGTAGGAACAGACGTCCATAAGAATGAAGGGAAGTCTACAGTATTTCAATGAGGACAAAATTACATGTATATAAGTAGTTTTTGTTTTAGTAATGTAACAAATATATACTTTAAGGAAAATGTTTTTATATATGATATGTTTATCTCACATAATATCATTTAAAAGTCTGCATTAAGGCTGTGATAGAATAAACATGGTAAAACTAATGTAGACATTAATACATGCATTTCTTTAGATTCCACAATATTTTTGACACCGGTGTCGGAGTGTCAAGATGGAGGGGCGATGGCTTCAATACAGCGCCCCCTGTTGTTCATCTAGTGGATATGTAAATCACTGGTCAGCACCCTGACCGACACTCAGCTGGCTCACTGTAAGACAAACCAATAGCAGCATTTTCCTTTGTGTCCCACAGGGGGAGCTGCTGAGCCCGTGTCGCTGCAGTGGGTCTGTCCGCTGCACCCATGAGCCCTGCCTCATCAAGTGGATCAGTGAGAGGGGCTCCTGGAGCTGTGAGCTCTGCTACTACAAATACCACGTGGTAGCCATCAGCACCAATAACCCGCTCCAGGTAGGGACAGCTGTGATGGGACTCGCCAGCTCTTGGACTTGAGTCAGGGGGGAGGGTTTTAGGGGATGAAGAGGAGAGCTCTAATTGGGTGTATATCACACAGCACTGCAGAGAGAGAGAGAGAGAGGGTTAATACTAGTGTATAGTGTGTATGAATAGTATGGGATGATGATGTACTCTCTCTTCCTCCCTCTCTCTCCCCCTCCCTCCTCCCTCTCTCTCCCCCTCCCTCCTCCATCCTCCTCCCCTCCCTCATCCACCTCTCTCTCCCTCCCTTCTCTCCCCCTCCCTCTCCCCCTTCCTCCCTCTCCCTCTCCCCCTTCTCTCCCCCTCCCTCTCCCTCTCTCCTCCCTCCCTCCCTCTCTCTCTCCCCCTTCCTCCCTCTCCCCCTTCCCCCTTCTCTCCACCTCCCTCCCTTCTCTCCCTCTCCCTCCCCCCCCCTTCTCTCCACCTCCCCCTCCCTCCCTCTCCCCCCTTCCTCCCTCTCCCCCCTTCTCTCCACCTCCCTCCCTTCTCTCCCTCTCCCTCTCCCTCCACCTCCCCCTCTCCCCCCTCTCCCTCCTCCCCATCCCTCCTCCTCTCCCTCCAGTGGCAGGCCATCTCTCTGACAGTGATAGAGAAGGTCCAGATAGCAGCAGCCGTGCTGGGCAGCCTGTTCCTCATGTCCTCTATCTCCTGGCTGGTGTGGTCGTCCCTCAGCCCCTCGGCCAAGTGGCAGCGCCAGGACCTGCTCTTCCAGATCTGCTACGCCATGTACGGATTCATGGACCTCGTCTGCATCGGTGAGGCCGGCACACAGAGGAACTCCTCCTCCTCTTCTTCTTCCTTGGTTGATTTATTGGGGGGGAAAAGATACACAAGCCAGGGGATTCTACTTGTTTGCACCGTAGTCCCCTATGGAATACACCTCCCTCCTCCTCTCGTCTTCGTTCATTCCCTCTTCTCCAATCAGGACACTTGAGGTGGGACATATATGACTCCCCAGACAGAGCTCTGGAGGACTCACTGTTTGATTAACCAACACTACCAACATGTTGGATTCAGGATGTATTCATGTGTAACTGACAACCTCCCCCTCTTCTTCTCTCTCGTTCAAGCGCTGATCGTCCATGAAGGCCCTGCAGTGTTCAGGATCTTTAACCGCTGGCAGGCAGTGAACCAGCAGTGGAAGGTGCTCAACTACGACAAGATCAAAGACACTGAGGACCACCAGAGATCCAGGCTGACGCCCAGGCACCTGGCCCTGCCCAACCCCAGGACGAGTGCTCCTCCCGGGGCAGAGCCGGGGGATGACATGGTCTCCCCCTCCACCTCCTCCCTCATGGCCGCGGTGGCCGCCTCCGCGCCTGGCTATACCGTGACCACAGCCGCAACCGCCAGCCTGACGACGGTGACGACGCAGGACTCAATGTCGGAGCAGGGGCCACCATCCCTGCCAGACCACCACTGTGTGTACAACATCCTCCACCTGCTCACCCAGCACCTCTGGACAACGCAGCAGGAGTCCCGCCCCACTCAAGTCCATCCCCAGCCTCCGCAGCCCAGCAACAGCAGCCGGGAGCTGGTCATGAGAGTCACTACGGTCTGAGGCTTCAACTGAGGCCTAACTTTGTTATGTTACAACAACGAGAGAGACCGACATAAGAGAGAGAGGGTTGTGTGGCCTCGTTTTGGGAGTTTGAATGGAGGACTGGGAGACGTTGCTGTGTGTAAATGTGTGGGTGAGGGGTAGAGTGTGGGTGAGGGGTAGAGTGTGGGTGAGGGGTAGAGTGTGGGTGAGGGGTAGAGTGTGGGTGAGGGGAGAGTGTGGGTGAGGGGAGAGTGGGTGAGGGGTAGACGATGGACAGGGGGTGAGGATGGAGAGCAAGAGAGAGGGAGAGATTTGCCAGTTTCCTGTGTTTTGACAGCCTTGATGTAATAAAACGAGATTTCCAGATCTGTGTGTGGTGGTCTGATGTAGCAGGAAGGATGTGTGAGGCACAGCCATTTCTCTATATATATAGGACTCTGCTTACAGGGAGCTGTGATAGATGGCACTGATCTGATGTGATCTACTATGTAGCCTGGAGCAACACTCCTGTCAGGAAGCTGCAGTCCTCACAGTCGGGATAAATAGACCTTTCTAATTACTATGATGACAGACAGGAGCACAGTTCAGTACAGTGACAGTCCATAACACTAATACCTTCTTACATTAGCTGTTCACAATGACAATTCCGCCTGCATCCCAAATGGCACCCTATTCCCTACATAGTGCACTACTTTGGACCAGAACCTGATGGGCCCTGGTCAAAACTAGTGGACTGCACAGGGAACAGGTTGCTATTTGGGATGCAGACTGAGCTCAAGTTTCAATACAAAACACAAGCCGTCTCCTTCTGAAGAGCTTGAATAGTACGCCACTGACCCGTGGTTAGTTTGGAGTAGCCTAAAGTATGTGGTAACGCATTAACAGTTGAATTATTCATATTGGAATAGGATTCCTTCCTGTCAACTCTGAGACATGGCAGAGGCATCACAGACAGCTTTACGTCTTCCCAGAGTCATTTATAAACAGCTTTACATCTTCCCAGAGTCATTTATAAAACAGCTTTACATCTTCCCAGAGTCATTTATAAACAGCTTTACATCTTCCCAGAGTCATTTATAAACAGCTTTACATCTTCCCAGAGTCATTTATAAACAGCTTTACATCTTCCCAGAGTCATTTATATACCACTTTACATCTTCCCAGAGTCATTTATAAACAGCTTTACATCTTCCCAGAGTCATTTATAAACAGCTTTACATCTTCCCAGAGTCATTTATATACCACTTTACATCTTCCCAGAGTCATTTATAAACAGCTTTACATCTTCCCAGAGTCATTTATAAACAGCTTTACATCTTCCCAGAGTCATTTATAAACAGCTTTACATCTCCCAGAGTCATTTATAAACAGCTTTACATCTTCCCAGTCATTTATAAACAGCTTTACGTCTTCCCAGGGTCATTTATAAACAGCTTTACGTCTCTCAGGGTCATTTATAAACAGCTTTACATCTTCCCAGAGTCATTTATAAACAGCTTTACATCTTCCCAGAGTCATTTAAACAGCTTTACATCTTCCCAGAGTCATTTATAAACAGCTTTACATCTTCCCAGTCATTTATAAACAGCTTTACATCTTCCCAGAGTCATTTATAAACAGCTTTACATCTTCCCAGAGTCATTTATAAACAGCTTTACATCTTCCCAGAGTCATTTATAAACAGCTTTACATCTTCCCAGAGTCATTTATAAACAGCTTTACATCTTCCCAGAGTCATTTATAAACAGCTTTACATCTCTCAGGGTCATTTATAAACAGCTTTACATCTTCCCAGTCATTTATAAACAGCTTTACATCTTCCCAGAGTCATTTATAAACAGCTTTACATCTTCCCAGAGTCATTTATAAACAGCTTTACATCTTCCCAGCATGATAAACACAAAGGTTAAATCATGATGTGTGTCTAGTAGAACACTGTCTCTCCTGTCAGGTCCATCAATTTTAGTACAGGTTGGCATCTCTATGAGAAGTGAATCCATATGATCTTTGATAACACCACCGATGGCAGTAAAAGGGCTTCATGTGTGACAGCAAGTAGCCTGAGAGAAAACTGAAGAGCAGCAAGTAGCCTGAGTGAAAACTGAAGAGCAGCAAGTAGCCTGAGTGAAAACTGAAGAGCAGCAGAGGGTGTTGTTAGGGTGAAAACTGAAGAGCAGCAAGTAGCCTGAGTGAAAACTGAAGAGCAGCAAGTAGCCTGAGTGAAAACTGAAGAGCAGCAAGTAGCCTGAGTGAAAACTGAAGAGCAGCAAGTAGCCTGAGTGAAAACTGAAGAGCAGCAAGTAGCCTGAGTGAAAACTGAAGAGCAGCAGAGGGTGTTGTTAGGGTGAAAACTGAAGAGCAGCAGAGGGTGTTGTTGGAGTGAAAACTGAAGAGTAGCAGAGGGTGTTGTTAGGGTGAAAACTGAAGAGCAGCAAGTAGCCTGAGTGAAAACTGAAGAGCAGCAGAGGGTGTTGTTAGGGTGAAAACTGAAGAGCAGCAGAGGGTGTTGTTAGGGTGAAAACTGAAGAGCAGCAGAGGGTGTTGTTGGAGTGAAAGCTGAAGAGTAGCAGAGGGTGTTGTTAGGGTGAAAACTGAAGAGCAGCAGAGGGTGTTGTTGGAGTGAAAGCTGAAGAGTAGCAGAGGGTGTTGTTGGAGTGAAAACTGAAGAGCAGCAGAGGGTGTTGTTGGAGTGAAAACTGAAGAGCAGCAGAGGGTGTTGTTGGAGTGAAAACTGAAGAGCAGAACAGGGTGTTGTTGGAGTGAAAACTGAAGAGCAGCAGAGGGTGTTGTTTGAATGGAACATAACGAGAGAAGAGACTGCTTTTCAGATGCTTCCTGATGTTTTTGGTTCTGAGTGAAGTACCTCCAATCAAAACAGTGTGCATCTGGTAACCATGACGATGACCCCCCCCAGCACCTACCTGTCCCCTGAGTTAAGCCAACCACAGTGCTCTGTGAAAAGGACACCACATGCCTTCAGTCACTGAATACATTGTTCCACGGGGACATGCCTTCAGTGACTGAATTCATTGTTCCACGGGGACATGCCTTCAGTGACTGAATACATTGTTCCACGGGGACATGCCTTCAGTGACTGAATACATTGTTCCACGGGGACATGCCTTCAGTCACTGAATACATTGTTCCACGGGGACATGCCTTCAGTCACTGAATACATTGTTCCACGGGACATGCCTTCAGTCACTGAATACATTGTTCCACGGGGACATGCCTTCAGTCACTGAATACATTGTTCCACGGGGACATGCCTTCAGTCACTGAATACATTGTTCCACGGGGACATGCCTTCAGTCACTGAATACATTGTTCCACGGGGACATGCCTTCAGTCACTGAATACATTGTTCCACGGGGACATGCCTTCAGTCACTGAATACATTGTTCCACGGGGACATGCCTTCAGTCACTGAATACATTGTTCCACGGGGACATGCCTTCAGTCACTGAATACATTGTTCCACGGGGACATGCCTTCAGTCACTGAATACATTGTTCCACGGGGACATGCCTTCAGTCACTGAATACATTGTTCCACGGGGACATGCCTTCAGTCACTGAATACATTGTTCCACGGGGACATGCCTTCAGTCACTGAATACATTGTTCCACGGGGACATGCCTTCAGTCACTGAATACATTGTTCCACGGGGACATGCCTTCAGTCACTGAATACATTGTTCCACGGGGACATGCCTTCAGTCACTGAATACATTGTTCCACGGGGACATGCCTTCAGTCACTGAATACATTGTTCCACGGGGACATGCCTTCAGTCACTGAATACATTGTTCCACGGGGACATGCCTTCAGTCACTGAATACATTGTTCCACGGGGACATGCCTTCAGTCACTGAATACATTGTTCCACGGGGACATGCCTTCAGTCACTGAATACATTGTTCCACGGGGACATGCCTTCAGTCACTGAATACATTGTTCCACGGGGACATGCCTTCAGTCACTGAATACATTGTTCCACGGGGACATGCCTTCAGTCACTGAATACATTGTTCCACGGGGACATGCCTTCAGTCACTGAATACATTGTTCCACGGGGACATGCCTTCAGTCACTGAATACATTGTTCCACGGGGACATATTTAGTTTATGATTAGTATAAATATGTTGAAGAAAACTGTTGAAATGTAAAAGAATGAATTTTATTCTGTGGTTCAGCTTGGGTTCATCTGAGTCAGACCGTGTCGTTCAACATCGTTCCAATCATCTCTTTTTTTTATTACAAAATGAGCTCCAAACAACAAGTAGAAACACATCATGATTTAGAGGTGTAGGTCTACATTCCTTAAAGCCTGGCGTCTCATTCAGAGCTCTGCTGTACTGCGAGTCCTGATCTTTGAACTTTGACACCGAGCAGCCAATCTACTCCTTATATAGTGGACTACTTTGGGCCAGGGCCGTCTCAAGCTGTTCTGCCTTCAACAGGAGGTCATCAGTAGACTGAGTCCCAGATCTGTTTAGTCAACTACACATGACATGATGCCAATAGGAGTTGGCTTTACAGCACAAAACAGATCTGGGACTCAGGCTAGGTAAATCAGATAAAATACACATTTTACACTCTAAAGCAATCAAGTCTCTACAGGCGACACAATGCACACGATATATAATAGGTAGGCTTTCCTCTAGAGGAACCCCTGGGTAATGATGATGTCACAGAACCATAGGTGCTGTTCTGGTCGGGGGTTTCACCATTACAGTACATGTAGCATCCTCAGTATGGGATGGAAGCACCACACGCTGACAAGCAGCATCCTATGAAGTAAACTACTTTTGATCAGGGCCCATAGAGTGCCATTTGGATCATAAGCACAGGCAATATAGAACCAAAACCGATCTATAACACCCACTGGGATGTATGAGGGAGAGCGAGTGTGTGGGGAGAGAGATCGATACATCCAGCCCCTCTACCAGTCCCTACAGTATGTCCAGCCCCTCTACCAGTCCCTACAGTACGTCCAGCCCCTCTACCAGTCCCTACAGTATGTCCCTCTACCAGTCCCCACAGTACTTCCAACCCCTCTACCAGTCCCTACAGTACGTCCAGTCCCTCTACCAGTCCCCACAGTACGTCCAGTCCCTCTACCAGTCCCCACAGTATGTCCAGTCCCTCTACCAGTCCCCACAGTACGTCCAGCCCCTCTACCAGTCCCCACAGTACGTCCAGCCCCTCTACCAGTCCCTACAGTACGTCCAGCCCCTCTACCAGTCCCTACAGTATGTCCCTCTACCAGTCCCCACAGTACTTCCAACCCCTCTACCAGTCCCTACAGTACGTCCAGCCCCTCTACCAGTCCCTACAGTACGTCCAGCCCCTCTACCAGTCCCTACAGTATGTCCCTCTACCAGTCCCCACAGTACTTCCAACCCCTCTACCAGTCCCTACAGTACGTCCAGCCCCTCTACCAGTCCCTACAGTACGTCCAACCCCTCTACCAGTCCCCACAGTACTTCCAACCCCTCTACCAGTCCCTACAGTACGTCCAGTCCCTCTACCAGTCCCCACAGTACGTCCAGTCCCTCTACCAGTCCCCACAGTATGTCCAGTCCCTCTACCAGTCCCCACAGTATGTCCAGTCCCTCTACCAGTCCCCACAGTACGTCCAGTCCCTCTACCAGTCCCCACAGTACGTCCAACCCCTCTACCAGTCCCCACAGTACGCCCAACCCCTCTACCAGTCCCCACAGTACGTCCAACCCCTCTACCAGTCCCCACAGTACGTCCAACACCTCTACCAGTCCCCACAGTACGTCCAGCACCTCTACCAGTCCCTACAGTAAGTCCAACCCCTCTACCAGTCCCCACAGTACGTCCAGCACCTCTACCAGTCCCTACAGTAAGTCCAACCCCTCTACCAGTCCCTACAGTATTTAAAGAGTAACTTTCAAGACAAAAAACAGGATGTTTTAGGCTTAGTTATAGTGAAACACATCAACCCTGGTCTTCATTTTGACAGTTTGTTGCAAAAGTGATATATTCAGGTCTTTCAGTATTAAATCTAGCTCCTTGTCCCTAGTGGTTCAACTCTACCATCGAAATGGTGATGTAGAGGCGCCCCTACGTCATCAAAGGGAGGGGTTCAGTAGGTAATCCACTCCCTTCTAGATGCAGGTTGTGGAGTGGGCCAGTATATTTAGCATGATGCTTCCTTGAATACTGACGCTACACAACATACAAAAGGCAGTGAAGGCACATACCTGCACATGACCAAATTCAACGTTTTAGCTTACCGTTTCATACACATCAATCTGGTATACCAGGAAAAAATACAAATGATACGTATATACAGTTGAAGTCGGAAGTTTACATACAATTAGGTTGGAGTCATTAAAACTCGTTTTTCAACCACTCCACAAATTCCTTGTTAACAAACTATAGTTTTGGCAAGTCGGTTACTACATCTACTTTGTGCATGGCAAGTAATTTTTTCCAACAATTGTTTACAGACAGATTATTTCACTTATAATTCACTGTATCACAATTCCAGTGGTTCAGAAGTTTACATACACTAAGTTGACTGTGCCTTTAAACAGCTTGGAAAATTCCAGAAAATTGTCATGGCTTTAGAAGCTTCTGATAGGCTAATTGACAACATTTGAGTCAGTTGTAGGGGTACCTGTGGATGTATTTCAAGGTCTACCTTCAAACTCAGTGCCTCTTTGCTTGACATCATGGGAAAATCAAATGAAATCAGCCAAGACCTCTGAAAACAAATGGTAGACCTCCACAAGTCTGGTTCATCCTTGGGAGCAATTTCCAAATGCCTGAAAGTACCACATTCATCTGTACAAAAAATAGTACGCAAGTATAAACACCATGGGACCACGCAGCCGTCATACCGCTCAGGAAGGAGACATGTTCTGTCTCCTAGAGATGAACAAACTTTAGTGCGAAAAGTGCAACTCAATCCCAGAACAACAGCAAAGGACCTTGTGAAGATGCTGGAGGAAAAGTATCTATTTCCACAGTAAAACGAGTCCTATATCGACATAACCTGAAAGGTCGCTCAGCAAGGAAGAAGCCACTGCTCCAAAACCTACATAAAAAAGACAACTTCACATGGGGACAAAAATCGTACTTTTTGGAGAAATGTCCTCTGGTCTGATGAAACAAAAATAGAACTGTTTGGAGGAAAAAGGGGGAGGCTTGCAAGCCGAAGAAGATCACCCCAACCATGAAGCACGGGGGTGGCAGCATCATGTTGTGGGGGTGCTTTGCTGTGGGACGGACTGTTGCACTTCACAAAATAGATGGCATCATGAGGGAGGAAAGTTATGTGGATATATTGAAGCAACATCTCCAGACATCAGTCAGTTAAAGCTTGGTCGCAAATGGGTCTTCCAAATGGATAATGACCCCAAGCATACTCCCAAAGTTGTGGCAAAATGGCTTAAGGACAACAAAGTCAAGGTATTGGAGTGGCCATCACAAAGCCCTGACCTCAATCCTATAGAAAATGTGTGGCCAGAACTGAAAAAGTGTGTGTGAGCAAGGAGGCCTTACAAACCTGACTCAGTTACACCAGCTCCGTCAGGAGGAATGGGCCACAATTCACCCAACTTGTGGAAGGCTACCCGAAACATTTGACCCAGGTTAAACAATTTAAAGGCAATGCTACCAAATACTAATTGAGTGTATGTAAACTTCTGACCCACTGAGAATGCGATGAAATAAATAAAAGCTGAAATAAATCATTCTCTCTACTATTATTCTGACATTTCACATTCTTAAAATAAAGTGGTGATCCTAACTGACCTAAAAACAGGGAATTTTTACTAGGATTGAATGTCAAGAATTGTGAAAATCTGAGTTAGAATGTATTTGGCTGAAGGTGTGTGTAAACTTCCCACTTCAACTGTATTCGTAGCTACATCCATCATAACAAGAAATAGATGACAGTGGTCATGTTAACTTGACTGATTGGTGACTCTGCTACAGTTGGCTCATAGTTCAATGGTTGTGAGTTCTAATCCCAACTGGGGAAGATTGATTTTTTTCTTCAAATCCTTTATTTCATATATTCATCCCGTGACCACACACACACACACTTCTAATTCTGAAAAGTGAAAGCATACCTGTGAGAGGGGTCGCCCTGGTAGTAGTTGTAGGTTTTCATACAGTACCCAAGACCAGTCTGTGTTAATTTGACCATTGGAAAAAAGAGATACTGTGTAAATACTGCAATGTGGTTTGGATTGAGTTGAGCTCCTTCATTTACAAGGTGATGATTGCCCTTTCCTCCCAACACAATACCGCAGTAAATATGAGTCCACATTTCAACTATTCAACATTTCAACTCTGATACACAAGTGTTTCATTACGTTGAAATGAGAGGCGCTAGCCTGGTCCCAGACGTCCAGGCAAAATGGCACAAACAGATCTGAGACCAGGCTAGTGAGGAAGAACATTACACATGATTAGTGACATGTAGCTAAGTGATATATACAGTATTCATCATATTTAACAGGGCAATGCTCCTTTCAGAGACTGAAGGCACTAAAACAGGTCCACAGCGTCCATCTTGTTTTTCATTTTTTTTCAGAGGAAAATTCCTAGAATGAGCGAATCCCAGAAGCCAATACTGGAGAGTGTAGCCTACATCAGAACAAAACAACAAGGAGAGACTGGGGAACGGTCCATCTAGTCTACTAGTATCCTGTTCATTCCTTTGTCCCAGAATTCCTTCAACCGGACTTCGAAGCCAATCCCTGACGAGCGAGGTCAGAGGTGGGAGGGCAGAGGTTAGAGGTCGTAGGTTAGATCCTACTCCAGTTGGACCAGAAGGTCTCCCTCTCCAACCGTCTCTCCTGCTTTACAGTGGACACTCTTCACCTGGGAGGGAACCACAGAAAGGTCTGTTGTCATAGAAACGAGCCGTCTGACTGCCGTCTGACTGTGGTGATGTGTAGAGGAAAGTAATTCAGTGTGTGTGGTAATGTTGTAGTGTAGGTTAGTGTAATGGGGGGGTGGTAATGTGTTGTAGTGTAGGTTAGTGTAATGGGGGTGTGGTAATGTAGTAGTGTAGGTTGGTGTAATGGGGGGGGGGGGGTGGTAATGTGTTGTAGTGTAGGTTAGTGTAATGGGGGGGTGGTAATGTAGTAGTGTAGGTTAGTGTAATGGGGGGGTGGTAATGTAGTAGTGTAGGTTAGTGTAATGGGGGGGTGGTAATGTAGTAGTGTAGGTTAGTGTAATGGGGGGGTGGTAATGTAGTAGTGTAGGTTAGTGTAATGGGGGGGTAATGTGTTGTAGAGTAGGCTAGTGTAATGGGGGGTAATGTGTTGTAGAGTAGGCTAGTGTAATGGGGGGGTAATGTGTTGTAGAGTAGGCTAGTGTAATGGGGGGGTAATGTGTTGTAGAGTAGGCTAGTGTAATGGGGGGTAATGTGTTGTAGAGTAGGCTAGTGTAATGGGGGGGTAATGTGTTGTAGAGTAGGCTAGTGTAATGGGGGGTAATGTGTTGTAGAGTAGGCTAGTGTAATGGAGGGTAATGTGTTGTAGTGTAGGTTAGTGTAATGGGGGGTAATGTAGTAGTGTAGGCTAGTGTAATGGGGGGTAATGTGTTGTAGTGTAGGTTAGTGTAATGGGGGGGTAATGTGTTGTAGTGTAGGTTAGTGTAATGGGGGGTAATGTAGTAGTGTAGGCTAGTGTAATGGGGGGTAATGTGTTGTAGTGTAGGTTAGTGTAATGGGGGGGTAATGTGTTGTAGTGTAGGTTAGTGTAATGGGGGGGTAATGTGTTGTAGTGTAGGTTAGTGTAATGGGGGGGTAATGTGTTGTAGTGTAGGTTGGTGTAATGGGGGGGTAATGTGTTGTAGTGTAGGTTAGTGTAATGGGGGGGTAATGTGTTGTAGTGTAGGTTGGTGTAATGGGGGGGTAATGTGTTGTAGTGTAGGTTGGTGTAATGGGGGGGTAATGTGTTGTAGTGTAGGTTAGTGTAATGGGGGGGTAATGTGTTGTAGTGTAGGTTAGTGTAATGGGGGGGTAATGTGTTGTAGTGTAGGTTGGTGTAATGGGGGGGTAATGTGTTGTAGTGTAGGTTGGTGTAATGGGGGGGTAATGTGTTGTAGTGTAGGTTAGTGTAATGGGGGGGTAATGTGTTGTAGTGTAGGTTGGTGTAATGGGGGGGTAATGTGTTGTAGTGTAGGTTGGTGTAATGGGGGGGTAATGTGTTGTAGTGTAGGTTAGTGTAATGGGGGGGTAATGTGTTGTAGTGTAGGTTAGTGTAATGGGGGGGTAATGTGTTGTAGAGTAGGCTAGTGTAATGGGGGGGTAATGTGTTGTAGTGTAGGTTGGTGTAATGGGGGGGTAATGTGTTGTAGTGTAGGTTGGTGTAATGGGGGGGTGTGGTAATGTGTTGTAGTGTAGGTTAGTGTAATGGGGGGTAATGTGTAGTAGTGTAGGTTAGTGTAATGGGGGGGTAATGTGTTGTAGTGTAGGTTGGTGTAATGGGGGGGTGTGGTAATGTGTTGTAGTGTAGGTTAGTGTAATGGGGGGGTAATGTGTTGTAGTGTAGGTTAGTGTAATGGGGGGTGTGGTAATGTAGTAGTGTAGGTTAGTGTAATGGGGGTGTGTGGTAATGTGTTGTAGGTTGAGGTAATGTAGTAGTGTAGGTTAGTGTAATGGGGGTGTGTGGTAATGTGTTGTAGTGTGAGGTAATGTAGTAGTGTAGGTTAGTGTAATGGGGGTGTGTGGTAATGTGTTGTAGTGTGAGGTAATGTAGTGGTGTAGGTTAGTGTAATGGGGGTGTGTGGTAATGTGTTGTAGTGTGTGTTAAGGTAGTAGTGTAGGTTAGTGTAATGGGGGTGTGTGGTAATGTGTTGTAGTGTGAGGTAATGTAGTAGTGTAGGTTAGTGTAATGGGGGTGGGTGGTAATGTGTTGTAGTGTGAGGTAATGTAGTAGTGTAGGTTAGTGTAATGGGGGTGTGTGGTAATGTGTTGTAGTGTGTGGTAATGTAGTAGTGTAGGTTAGTGTAATGGGGGTGTGTGGTAATGTGTTGTAGTGTGAGGTAATGTAGTAGTGTAGGTTAGTGTAATGGGGGTGTGTGGTAATGTGTTGTAGTGTGAGGTAATGTAGTAGTGTAGGTTAGTGTAATGGGGGTGTGTGGTAATGTGTTGTAGTGTGAGGTAATGTAGTAGTGTAGGTTAGTGTAATGGGGGTGTGTGGTAATGTGTTGTAGTGTGAGGTAATGTAGTAGTGTAGGTTAGTGTAATGGGGGTGTGTGGTAATGTGTTGTAGTGTGTGTTAAGGTAGTAGTGTAGGTTAGTGTAATGGGGGTGTGTGGTAATGTGTTGTAGTGTGAGGTAATGTAGTAGTGTAGGTTAGTGTAATGGGGGTGTGTGGTAATGTGTTGTAGTGTGAGGTAATGTAGTAGTGTAGGTTAGTGTAATGGGGGTGTGTGGTAATGTGTTGTAGTGTGTGGTAATGTAGTAGTGTAGGTTAGTGTAATGGGGGTGTGTGGTAATGTGTTGTAGTGTGAGGTAATGTAGTAGTGTAGGTTAGTGTAATGGGGGTGTGTGGTAATGTGTTGTAGTGTGAGGTAATGTAGTAGTGTAGGTTAGTGTAATGGGGGTGTGTGGTAATGTGTTGTAGTGTGAGGTAATGTAGTAGTGTAGGTTAGTGTAATGGGGGTGTGTGGTAATGTGTTGTAGTGTGAGGTAATGTAGTAGTGTAGGTTAGTGTAATGGGGGTGTGTGGTAATGTGTTGTAGTGTGAGGTAATGTAGTAGTGTAGGTTAGTGTAATGGGGGTGTGTGGTAATGTGTTGTAGTGTGAGGTAATGTAGTAGTGTAGGTTAGTGTAATGGGGGTGTGTGGTAATGTGTTGTAGTGTGAGGTAATGTAGTAGTGTAGGTTAGTGTAATGGGGGTGTGTGGTAATGTGTTGTAGTGTAGGTTAGTGTAATGGGGGGATGTGGTAATGTGTTGTAGTGTAGGTTAGTGTAATGGGGGTGTGTGGTAATGTAGTGTAGGTTAGTGTAATGGGGGTGTGTGGTAATGTGTTGTAGTGTAGGTTAGTGTAGGTTAGTGTAATGGGGGGGTGTGGTAATGTGTTGTAGTGTAGGTTGGTGTAATGGGGGGGGGGTGGTAATGTGTTGTAGTGTAGGTTAGTATAATGGGGGGGTGTGGTAATGTGTTGTAGTGTAGGTTAGTGTAATGGGGGGGTGTGGTAATGTGTTGTAGTGTAGGTTGGTGTAATGGGGGGGGGGGGTAATGTGTTGTAGTGTAGGTTAGTATAATGGGGGGGTGTGGTAATGTGTTGTAGTGTAGGTTGGTGTAATGGGGGGAGGTGTAATGGGGAGGGGTGGTAATGTGTTGTAGTGTAGGTTAGTGTAATGGGGGTGTGGTAATGTGTTGTAGTGTAGGTTAGTGTAATGGGGGGGGGTGTGGTAATGTGTTGTAGTGTAGGTTGGTGTAATGGGGGGGGGGGGGGGGGGGTAATGTGTTGTATTGTAGGTTAGTATAAGGGGGGGGTGTGGTAATGTGTTGTAGTGTAGGTTGGTGTAATGGGGGGAGGTGTAATGGGGAGGGGTGGTAATGTGTTGTAGTGTAGGTTAGTGTAATGGGGGTGTGGTAATGTGTTGTAGTGTAGGTTAGTGTAATGGGGGGGTGTGGTAATGTGTTGTAGTGTAGGTTGGTGTAATGGGGGGGAGGGTGTCCATTGGCCTGACCTTGGCAGCTTTAGCAGCAATCAAGCTGTTCTGCATCTTCATGGCCTCGATCACACAGATCTCCTGGCCTTCAGCCACCTGGGGAACAACAATACATCATTACTACATACAATGATGTAGCGTCTATAGCATGACTCACTCCACACAGACAGACAGATGCATTGACTCACTCCACACAGACAGACAGACAGATGCATTGACTCACTCCACACAGACAGACAGACAGATGCATTAACTGGCGCCAGACGCCACATGCAATATTGATAAACCAGCATTCCATCTCCATCATTGAGTGCTGATTTACAAGGTTAAATCATTGATGGATGAGGAGGTGAAACTAATATCCAGCAACAACATGTATGTAACAACTAATGTCCAGCAACATGTATGTAACATGTAACAACTAATATCCAGCAACATGTGTGTAACATGTAACAACTAATATCCAGCAACATGTATGTAACAACTAATATCCAGCAACAACATGTATGTAACATGTAAAAACTAATATCCAGCAACAACATGTATGTAACATGTAACAACTAATATCCAGCAACATGTATGTAACATGTAACAACTAATATCCAGCAACAACATGTATGTAACATGTAACAACTAATATCCAGCAACATGTATGTAACATGTAACAACTAATATCCAGCAACATGTATGTAACAACTAATATCCAGCAACAACATGTATGTAACATGTAACAACTAATATCCAGCAACATGTATGTAACATGTAACAACTAATATCCAGCAACAACGTGTATGTAACATGTAACTAATATCCAGCAACATGTGTGTAACATGTAACAACTAATATCCAGCAACATGTATGTAACATGTAACAACTAATATCCAGCAACATGTATGTAACAACTAATATCCAGCAACAACATGTATGTAACATGTAACAACTAATATCCAGCAACAACATGTATGTAACATGTAACAACTAATATCCAGCAACATGTATGTAACATGTAACAACTAATATCCAGCAACAACATGTATGTAACATGTAACAACTAATATCCAGCAACAACATGCATGTAACAACTAATATCCAGCAACAACATGTATGTAACATGTAACAACTAATATCCAGCAACAACATGCATGTAACAACTAATATCCAGCAACAACATGTATGTAACAACTAATGTCCAGCAGCAACATGTATGTAACATGTAACATGTCCTCCACATCATCTCCAGGCTTGACAGACACCACAAAGTCACCACAGATCCAGGCATGACGCTACCGCTCTGTTCAGGATGCTCTGTTCAGGATGCTCTACGTACCAGGCATGACGCTACCGCTCTGTTCAGGATGTACTAGTGTCTCGGATCTATGTGGATTCTATGTAACATGTACGTTCTTACCACGTCTCCAGGTTTGACAGACACGGCGACCACGGAGCCAGGCATCGGAGAACGCAGGATGCTGCTGGTGTCTTCTGGAACCTTCTCAGGCATGTGAGCGCTCAGTGTGGATACCAGCTGACTGAGAACACGCACCTTAAACTGAACACACAAGAGACAGAGGTCGGGGGTCAATTCACAGTTATCAATTCATTACATATACAAGTCTACAAAGTAGGCCCATGTTGTAAAACTAATGAAAGAAAAATAAAGATGAACAACACTCCACATTCATTATTCTGAAACTCCTATTGTGTTGATGCTGTTCTCCTTGGGTCCACCGGGTGGCAGCACCCAACATCATTCGTGTCAGTCTATATCCCTGTCCCTGGCTTAGTGAATCAATACTACTGCTACTACTGCATTACTGCTACTACTGCATTACCGTCAGTGGGTTCATTCATCAGGCTATTTCATGCCAATCCTTTAATTAGTTCATGAGGCTAATTTATGTCTTACACATAGCTAGCACTGAGTGGCTGGTTTCTCCCTCGTTAAGAGTTGAAACTTCACGAAGCAGCAGGCCTAATAAATATAACAGCCAACAGTCGCTTGGCGCCGGGCAACGAGGTGAGACCGGAGAGTGGTAGGGAGGAGGGAGGGAGGGAGAGGTACAATACATATTTGCTGGTAGATATCTGTTGTGTGGTGCGATTCAATGAGCAGCTGGATACTGAAGTTTGATAACAGATTGATAACAAAATACCTTCCTAACTCTGTCCTTTTATACAGAACAAAAATATAAACACAACATGTAAAGTGTTGGTCCCATGTTTCATACGCTGAAATAAAATATCCCAGAACTGTTGCCAGAGTGTTCATTTCTCTACCATAAGCCGCCTCCAACATCATTTTGGAGAATTTGGCAGTACATTCTACATTTTTTTACTTTTGAGTAATTTAGCAGATGGTCTTATCAGAGCGACTTACAGTGAGTGCATACATTTCCATATTCCCCGTGGGAATTGAACCCACAACCCTGGCGTTGCAAGCGTCATGCTCTACCAAATGAGCCACACGGGACACAGCAGTACGTCCAACCTGCCTCACAACCGCAGACCATGTGTAACCACGCCAGCCCAGGACCTCCACATCCGGCTTCTTCACCTGCGAGATCATCGGAGACCAGCCACCCGGACAGCTGATGAAAATGTGGGTTTTGCACAACCAAAGAATTTCTGCTCAAACTGTCAGAAACCGTCTCAGGGAAGCTCATCTGTGTGCTCGCCATCCTCACCAGGGTCTTGGCCTGACTGCAGTTTGGCGTCGTCACCGACTTCAGTGGGTAAAACGCTCACCTTCGATGACCACTGGCATGCTGGATGAATCCCGGTTTCAATTGTACCGGGCAGACGGCAGACCGGATGGCGTTGTGTGGGTGAGCAGTTTGCTGAACATTGTGAACAGTGTGCACCATGGTGGCGGTGGGGTTATGGTACGGGCAGGTTTAAGCTACGGACAAAAAACACAATTGCAATTGCAACACAATGCAACACAATTGCATTTTATTGATGGCAATTTGAATGATACTGTGAGGAGGTCCTGAGGCCCATTGTCTTCCATTCATCCGCCACCATCACCTCACGTTTCAGCATGATAATGCAAACTCCGTGTCGCAAGGATCCGTACACAATTCCTGGAAGCTGAAAATGTCCCAGCATTGTCCTGGTTTATCACTGGTCTAGGCTAGGGGGGGCATTGTCCTGGTTTATCACTGGTCTAGGCTAGGGGGGGCATTGCCCTGGCTTAACACTGGTCTAGGCTAGGGGGGGCATTGCCCTGGCTTAACACTGGTTTAGGCTGGGGGGGCATTGCCCTGGCTTAACACTGGTTTAGGCTGGGGGGGCATTGTCCAGGCTTAACACTGGTCTAGGCTAGGTGGAGCATTGCCCTGGCTTAACACTGGTTTAGGCTGGGGGGGCATTGCCCTGGCTTAACACTGGTTTAGGCTGGGGGGGCATTGCCCTGGCTTAACACTGGTCTAGACTAGGTGGAGCATTGTCCTGGCTTAAAACTGGTCTAGACTAGGGGGGGCATTGCCCTGGCTTAACACTGGTTTAGGCTGGGGGGGCATTGCCCTGGCTTAACACTGGTTTAGGCTAGGTGTAGCATTGTCCTGGTTGACTTGGTAGGTCCCAGTCACACTACTAGTAGCCGGTCCCAGTCACACTACTAGTAGCCGGTCCCAGTCACACTACTAGTAGCCGGTCCCAGTCACACTACTAGTAGCTGGTCCCAGTCACACTACTAGTAGCCGGTCCCAGTCACACTACTAGTAGCCGGTCCCAGTCACACTACTAGTAGCGGGTCCCAGTCACACTACTAGTAGCTGGTCCCAGTCACACTACTAGTAGCCAGTCCCAGTCACTGACCTGTATATGAAGGTCACAGTACAATAACATTAGGAAGCCACCCACCATGTTAATGACCTCATGCATCCTTGTTTGTTTACCTTCCTCACCCCCTGGAACCCTGCCCTCATAAGACTGTATTTAGCTAGCACGCACGCACGCACGCACGCACACACACACACACACACGTCATCCTCTTCACAACACCATCAAAGTGACTAAAATAACCCCTGGCCGGGGTACCCCCAAAGGACACCCCCAAACAAACAGCCATTGATTCCCAAGGCCGACAATCCCTTGTTGGAAAACCAGGAGTGGGGAGGGAAAACCAAGCTGGACTCGTAAATCAGGGCAGGAATCCGGAGCGTCAGGAGTGTGGGGAATGGGAGCGTTGGGATGGCCTGGGGAAATGAAGGCTTCGACAGGATTTCTTCCCAGGAAACAACAGTAACTAACAGCCCTCATATTGCCCCCGTTGACTGTCACCCCAGTTCAGATACAGGTCAACCAACCAGGTTAACTAGGTGTTGATCTGTAACCAGCCTGGTAACTAGGTGTTGTTCTGTAACCAGCCTGGTAACTAGGTGTTGTTCTGTAACCAGCCATACTAAAGGTCTATTCAACTCCAGCCTGGTAACTAGGTGTTGGTCTTTAACCAGCCTGGTAACTAGGTGTTGCTCTGTAACCAGCCTGGTAACTAGGTGTTGTTCTGTAACCAGCCTGGTAACTAGGTGTTGTTCTGTAACCAGCCTGGTAACTAGGTGTTGTTCTGTAACCAGCCTGGTAACTAGGTGTTGTTCTGTAACCAGCCGTACTAAAGGTCTATTCAACTCCAGCCTGGTAACTAGGTGTTGGTCTGTAACCAGCCTGGTAACTAGGTGTTGGTCTGTAACCAGCCTGGTAACTAGGTGTTGGTCTGTAACCAGCCTGGTAACTAGGTGTTGTTCTGTAACCAGCCATACTAAAGGTATATTCAACTCCAGCCTGGTAACTAGGTGTTGGTCTGTAACCAGCCTGGTAACTAGGTGTTGTTCTGTAACCAGCCTGGTAACTAGGTGTTGTTCTGTAACCAGCCTGGTAACTAGGTGTTGTTCTGTAACCAGCCGTACTAAAGGTCTATTCAACTCCAGCCTGGTAACTAGGTGTTGGTCTGTAACCAGCCTGGTAACTAGGTGTTGTTCTGTAACCAGCCATACTAAAGGTATATTCAACTCCAGCCAGGTAACTAGGTGTTGTTCTGTAACCAGCCTGGTAACTAGGTGTTGGTCTGTAACCAGCCTGGTAACTAGGTGTTGGTCTGTAACCAGCCTGGTAACTAGGTGTTGTTCTGGTAACCAGGTGTTGTTCTGTAACCAGCCTGGTAACTAGGTGTTGTTCTGTAACCAGCCTGGTAACTAGGTGTTGTTCTGTAACCAGCCTGGTAACTAGGTGTTGTTCTGTAACCAGCCTGGTAACTAGGTGTTGGTCTGTAACCAGCCTGGTAACTAGGTGTTGTTCTGAAACCAGCCGTACTAAAGGTCTATTCAACTCCAGCCTGGTAACTAGGCGTTGTTCTGTAACCAGCCTGGTAACTAGGTGTTGTTCTGGTAACCAGGTGTTGTTCTGTAACCAGCCTGGTAACTAGGCGTTGTTCTGAAACCAGCCTGGTAACTAGGCGTTGTTCTGAAACCAGCCTGGTAACTAGGTGTTGGTCTGTAACCAGCCTGGTAACTAGGTGTTGTTCTGGTAACCAGGTGTTGTTCTGTAACCAGCCTGGTAACTAGGTGTTGGTCTGTAACCAGCCTGGCAAGTAGGCGTTGTTCTGAAACCAGCCTGGTAACTAGGTGTTGTTCTGTAACCAGCCTGGTAACTAGGTGTTGTTCTGTAACCAGCCTGGTAACTAGGTGTTGTTCTGAAACCAGCCGTACTAAAGGTCTATTCAACTCCAGCCTGGTAACTAGGTGTTGGTCTGTAACCAGCCTGGTAACTAGGTGTTGGTCTGTAACCAGCCTGGCAAGTAGGCGTTGTTCTGAAACCAGCCTGGTAACTAGGTGTTGTTCTGTAACCAGCCTGGTAACTAGGTGTTGTTCTGTAACCAGCCTGGTAACTAGGTGTTGTTCTGAAACCAGCCGTACTAAAGGTCTATTCAACTCCAGGCCTGGAGGGCAACAGGAGACCTACGTCTGGTTTCTTTTCCAGATGGTTATTAATGTTATTGAACCCTGTACTACTGAGGGACTCCATGTCCCCAGCTAGACTAGAACATACCCAGGATGAGCTAGACTAGAACATACCCAGGATGAGCTAGACTAGAACATACCCAGGATGAGCTAGACTAGAACATACCCAGGATGAGCTGGACTAGAACATACCCAGGATGAGCTGGACTAGAACATACCCAGGATGAGCTGGACTAGAACATACCCAGGATGAGCTGGACTAGAACATACCCAGGATGAGCTGGACTAGAACATACCCAGGATGAGCTGGACTGGAACATACCCAGGATGAGCTGGACTAGAACATACCCAGGATGAGCTAGACTAGAACATACCCAGGATGAGCTAGACTAGAACATACCCAGGATGAGCTAGACTAGAACATACCCAGGATGAGCTGGACTAGAATATACCCAGGATGAGCTGGACTAGAACATACCCAGGATGAGCTAGACTAGAACATACCCAGGATGAGCTAGACTAGAACATACCCAGGATGAGCTGGACTAGAACATACCCAGGATGAGCTAGACTAGAACATACCCAGGATGAGCTAGACTGGAACATACCCAGGAGGAGTGAGAGCTAAGGGATACAGGGGGACACAGTGGTCTTCCATATCCTCAGGAGAGGAAGCCTGGAAGCAGCTCAGCAGGGGTGTCTCCTCCTCTCCAACACAAAGACAGAATCCTCCAGCTGACGCAGCAGTGGACAGGACAGAGGTACTTACTGAGCCACTCATCAACCTCCTCCCAACCCCCCCCATGCCCGATCAGACCCCCACGGCCCAGCCCCAGGTCCCTAAAGGAGGAAAGGGAAGTGATGTCGCCCCATGACAAGTTCCTGTGGAGCCCACCCCCCCAGGGTGTGAGCAGCACAGAGCCGTTTATAGCTGGCTCCTTTCAAAGCCTCTGATACATAACGGATGGTCTTCTCTTCCTGACATTCTGTGTAGTGTGGGGGTCTGGGGGGTATTGGGGGTCTGGGACTAGGCTGGATGGGGATGTGTAGGCGGGGAACTGACGACGACTTAGATCGACAGATAAGAGGAACGTTACAAAATGTGTGTACATACACGAAAAACATACACACGACCACTAAGACACAAGATTCATACATTCACCAGAAGGAAGGAGAGGTGACTCACCTGTGTGCCCAGGTACTGTAGAGTGATGTCTCCTCCTGCCTCTCTAGACAGACACTGTAGAACCCTGGGGGTTCTGTTGATGGTGACAGGCAGCAGGGCTGAGGCCAGGTTCCACTCTCCACTAACCTCCACCTTAACTCCATCCACCTCCACCTGCCAGGGGGGCCAGAGGGTCATTTCATTACTACACTCTACTTATTATTCTGATACAAGACATTTGCTTCCCATGTGGAGAGACTGCAGTTTGATATGCTGGAAGAGACAGTCTGCATCCTGACAGCAGGAGGAGCAGCTATGTTGAACCACTTGGGAAAATAACAGCATCAGATAGTACTGTTGGGCAGAGGAGACACTCAGTATCCACTACTAGAGGACAGAGGAGACACCCAGTATTCACTACTAGAGGACAGGGGAAAGACCCAGTATTCACTACTAGAGGACAGGGAAGAGACCCAGTATCCACTACTAGAGAACCAGGGAAAGACCCAGTATCCACTACTAGAGGACCAGGGAAAGACCCAGTATCCACTACTAGAGGACCAGGGAAAGACCCAGTATCCACTACTAGAGGACCAGGGAAAGACCCAGTATCCACTACTAGAGGACCAGGGAGAGACCCAATATCCACTACTAGAGGACCAGGGAGAGACCCAATATCCACTACTAGAGGACCAGGGAGACACCCAGTATCCACTACTAGAGGACCAGGGAGAGACCCAGTATCCACTACTAGAGGACAGGGGAGAGACCCAGTATCCACTACTAGAGGACAGGGAAGAGACCCAGTATCTACTACTAGAGGACCAGGGAGAGACCCAGTATCCACTACTAGAGGACAGGGGAGAGACCCAGTATCCACTACTAAAGGACCAGGGAGAGACCCAGTATCCACTACTAGAGGACAGGGGAAAGACCCAGTATCCACTACTAGAGGACAGGGAAAGACCCAGTATCCACTACTAGAGGACCAGGGAAAGACCCAGTATCCACTACTAGAGGACAGGGGAGAGACCCAGTATCCACTACTAGAGGACCAGGGAGAGACCCAGTATCCACTACTAGAGGACCAGGGAGAGACCCTGTATCCACTACTAGAGGACAGGGGAGAGACCCAGTATCCACTACTAGAGGACCAGGGAGAGAGACCCAATATCCACTACTAGAGGACAGGGGAGAGACCCAGTATCCACTACTAGAGGACCAGGGAGAGACCCAGTATCCACTACTAGAGGACCAGGGAGAGACCCAGTATCCACTACTAGAGGACCAGGGACAGACCCAGTATCCACTACTAGAGGACCAGGGAGAGACCCAATATCCACTACTAGAGGACCAGGGAGAGACCCAGTATCTACTACTAGAGGACCAGGGAGAGACCCAGTATCCACTACTAGAGGACCAGGGAGAGACCCAGTATCCACTACTAGAGGACCAGGGAAAGACCCAGTATCCACTACTAAAGGACCAGGGAGAGACCCAGTGTCCACTACTAGAGGACCAGGGAAAGACCCAGTATCCACTACTAGAGGACCAGGGAAAGACCCAGTATCCACTACTAGAGGACCAGGGAGAGACCCAGTATCCACTACCAGAGGAGAGGACCAGGGAGAGACCCAGTATCCACTACTAGAGGACCAGGGAGAGACCCAGTATCCACTACTAGAGGACCAGGGAGAGACCCAGTATCCACTACTAGAGGACCAGGGAAAGACCCAGTATCCACTACTAAAGGACCAGGGAGAGACCCAATATCCACTACTAGAGGACCAGGGAGAGACCCAGTATCCACTACTAGAGGACCAGGGAGAGAGACCCAATATCCACTACTAGAGGACAGGGGAGAGACCCAGTATCCACTACTAGAGGACCAGGGAGAGACCCAGTATCCACTACTAGAGGACCAGGGAGAGACCCAGTATCCACTACTAGAGGACCAGGGACAGACCCAGTATCCACTACTAGAGGACCAGGGAGAGACCCAATATCCACTACTAGAGGACCAGGGAGAGACCCAGTATCTACTACTAGAGGACCAGGGAGAGACCCAGTATCCACTACTAGAGGACCAGGGAGAGACCCAGTATCCACTACTAGAGGACCAGGGAAAGACCCAGTATCCACTACTAAAGGACCAGGGAGAGACCCAGTATCCACTACTAGAGGACCAGGGAAAGACCCAGTATCCACTACTAGAGGACCAGGGAGAGACCCAGTATCCACTACCAGAGGAGAGGACCAGGGAGAGACCCAGTATCCACTACTAGAGGACCAGGGACAGACCCAGTATCCACTACTAGAGGACCAGGGACAGACCCAGTATCCACTACTAGAGGACCAGGGAGAGACCCAATATCCACTACTAGAGGACCAGGGAGAGACCCAGTATCTACTACTAGAGGACCAGGGAGAGACCCAGTATCCACTACTAGAGGACCAGGGAGAGACCCAGTATCCACTACTAGAGGACCAGGGAAAGACCCAGTATCCACTACTAAAGGACCAGGGAAAGACCCAGTATCCACTACTAGAGGACCAGGGAGAGACCCAGTATCCACTACCAGAGGAGAGGACCAGGGAGAGACCCAGTATCCACTACTAGAGGACCAGGGACAGACCCAGTATCCACTACTAGAGGACCAGGGAGACACCCAGTATCCACTACTAGAGGACCAGGGAAAGACCCAGTATCCACTACTAGAGGACCAGGGAAAAACCCAGTATCCACTACTAGAGGACCAGGGAAAGACCCAGTATCCACTACTAGAGGACCAGGGAGAGACCCAGTATCCACTACTGGAGGACAGGGGAGAGACCCAGTATCCACTACTAGAGGACAGGGGAGAGACCCAGTATCCACTACTAGAGGACAGGGGAGAGACCCAGTATCCACTACTAGAGGACAGGGGAAAGACCCAGTATCCACTACTAGAGGACCAGGGAAAGACCCAGTATCCACTACTAGAGGACCAGGGAAAGACCCAGTATCCACTACTAGAGGACCAGGGAGAGACCCAGTATCCACTACTAGAGGACCAGGGAAAGACCCAGTATCCACTACTAGAGGACCAGGGAGAGACCCAGTATCTACTACTAGAGGACCAGGGAGAGACCCAGTATCCACTACTAGAGGACCAGGGAAAGACCCAGTATCCACTACTAGAGGACCAGGGAAAGACCCAGTATCCACTACTAGAGGACCAGGGAGAGACCCAGTATCCACTACTAGAGGACCAGGGAAAGACCCAGTATCTACTACTAGAGGACCAGGGAGAGACCCAATATCCACTACTAGAGGACCAGGGAGAGACCCAGTATCCACTACTAAAGGACCAGGGAAAGACCCAGTATCCACTACTAGAGGACCAGGGAGAGACCCAGTATCCACTACTAGAGGACCAGGGAGAGACCCAATATCCACTACTAGAGGACCAGGGAGAGACCCAGTATCCACTACTAGAGGATAGGACCAGGGAAAGGACACAGTACCCAGCACCAGTCGTTCCTCTCCTGGGGGGTACTGGCCCCTAGTTTGATGTGTGGTTCAGTGGTTCTGGGTGACCAGGAGAGGCTGATTAGGAGCACATGTTATCATGGTTCAAGGAAAACAACCCACCAGACCAGGGACTGCAGGTGTCTAAACACCCAGCCACCGAGTGATGTCTGTCGGCCAGGACAACCCCTCCTCCCCCTCACCACCTGGACCTCCATTCAAGCCCCCTCAGAGAGAAGGCCGACAGCCTTCATTCTCTCCACCAAACCACAGAGATATATAGTGGGGTCCCAAATGATTGACACCATGATAAATTATCAGCAAAAATGACTGTATAAAACCTATAACTCTGAGTTATATTGTTTGCTCAAATAAATGGGAAAAGTATATTATTTTATACTAATACAATATTTTTTTAATCTCTAAAAAGGTTAGGGGTCAGGGGTCAAGATGATTGACACCTCTGTTTTCAATACTTCACCTTGCGAGGATAACAGTAACGAGCCTTTCTCTGAAATGTTTTAGGAGAACACATTAGGAGGGATCTTGGACCGTTCCTCCATACAGAATCCTTCCAGATCTTTGATATCCTTCGTCTGGTCTTATCAACTGCCCTCTTCAAGTCAACAGGTTTTCACCGGGTTTGGAGGAACGGTATTGGAATGTGTTAAAACCAGTCAATAATGTTGATCCCTACCTTTGAGTAAAAAACTATGTCTTTGAGTAATTATATTAGTATAAAATAATATAAATTCCCCTTTTTGTTGCATAAAATAGATCTCAGTATTTAAATGATTTACCTTTTACAGCTTTTTGCTCATCTTTATCAAGGGTGTCAATAATTTCGGACCCCACTGTGTGTGTGTGTGTGTGTGTGTGTCGCTCACAGTGAACGTGGATCCAGAGCGTGACACAGCGACCGTGTGGCTTCCCTTCTCCAACTCCACACACAGCTCCCACTGCCTCTGCTCCTGGGGGGTGGTGGACACCCTGAAACACACACACACACCACTTTCCCATTAGTATCAGTCTCAGAGAGCTATTCTCTGAGGGTCAGAGGAAGCTGTATAAACAGAGTCAGCTCCTCCACTGACTGACAGCTGCCTCCTCTCTCTCCCGACACCAGAGACCAGTCTGCTGCTCTGTTACAAAGCTGAACCAAGGAGATCCCAGCCAGCTGACCTCTCAGCCAACCTTCCGAACACAACTTCTATTAACAAAGACACTTGAAATGAGCGTGGTATAAATTAACATAATCAACAGCTCCAAAACATACAAGTTTAGCTTTTGAACCAGAAATTCTAAAGATATAAATGTTTATAAAATGTTGATGGCTAACTATAGTGTTGAGGCTTTACTGATCATGCTCTCTGGAACACTCCACTGTAGAAGGATCTGTCTGGTTTATCCCTGCTCTGAGAGAGAGGAAGGGGGAGGGGTGGGGGAGGGAGGGAGGGAGGGAGGAGACAGGAGGGAGGGAAGGAGGGAAGAGGAAGGGGGGGTGAGGGAGGGAGGAGACAGGAGGGGTGAGAGGAGGAGAGAGGGAGGGAGGGAGGGAGGGAGGGAGGGAGGGAGGGAGGGAGGGAGGGAGGGAGGGAGGGAGGGAGGGAGGGAGGGAGGGAGGGAGGGGACAGGAGGGGTGAGGGACGAGAGAGGAAGGGGGGGTGAGGGACGAGAGAGGAAGGGGGGTGAGGGAGGGAGGAGACAGGAGGGGGGAGGGAGGAGACAGGAGAGAGGAAGGGGGGTGAGGGAGGGTGGAGACAGGAGGGGTGAGAGAAGGAGAGAGATGAGGGGTGAGGGAGGAGAGAGGAAGAGGGAGGGGTGAGGGAGGGAGGAGACAGGAGGGGTGAGGGAGGAGGAGACAGGAGGGGTGAGGGAGGGAGGAGACAGGAGGGGTGAGGGAGGAGAGAGGAAGAGGGAGGGGTGAGGGAGGAGAGAGGAGACAGGAGGGGTGAGGGAGGAGAGAGGAAGAGGGAGGGGTGAGGGAGGGAGGAGACAGGAGGAGAGAGGAGGGGTGAGGGAGGAGGAGACAGGAGGGGTGAGGGAGGGAGGAGACAGGAGGGGTGAGGGAGGAGAGAGGAAGAGGGAGGGATGAGACAGGAGGGGTGAGGGAGGAGAGAGGAAGAGGGACGGGTGAGGGAGGGATGAGACAGGAGGGGTGAGGGAGGAAGGAGACAGGAGGGGTGAGGGAGGAGAGAGGAAAGGGGGGGTGAGGGAGGGAGGAGACAGGAGGGGGGAGGGAGGAGGAGAGAGGAGGAGACAAGAGGGGTGAGGGAGGAGAGAGGAAGGGGGGGTGAGGGAGGAGAGAGGAAGAGGTGAGGGAGGAGAGAGGAAGAGGTGAGGGAGGGAGGAGACAGGAGGAGACAGGAGGGGTGAGGGAGGAGAGAGGAAGAGGGAGGGGTGAGGGAGGGATGAGACAGGAGGGGTGAGGGAGGAGAGAGGAAAGGGGGGGTGAGGGAGGGAGGAGACAGGATGGGGGAGGGAGGAGGAGAGAGGAGGAGACAGGAGGGGTGAGGGAGGAGAGAGGAAGGGGGAGGGAGGGAGGAGAGAGGAAGGGGGAGGGAGGGAGGAGAGAGGAAGGGGTAGGGAGGGACGAGACAGGGGGGGTGAGGGAGGAGAGAGGAAGGGGGAGGAGTGAGGAGAGAGGAAGGGGGAGGAGTGAGGAGACAGGAGGGGTGAGGGAGGAGGAGACAGGAGGGGTGAGGGAGGAGGAGACAGGAGGGGTGAGGGAGGAGGAGACAGGAGGGGTGAGGGAGGAGGAGACAGGAGGGGTGAGGGAGGAGGAGACAGGAGGGGTGAGGGAGGAGGAGACAGGAGGGGTGAGGGAGGAGGAGACAAGAGGGGTGAGGGAGGAGGAGACAAGAGGGGTGAGGGAGGAGGAGACAAGAGGGGTGAGGGAG
Organism: Oncorhynchus clarkii lewisi; assembly: GCF_045791955.1. NCBI lineage: Eukaryota > Metazoa > Chordata > Actinopteri > Salmoniformes > Salmonidae > Oncorhynchus > Oncorhynchus clarkii. The sequence continues at coordinate 60,741 of NW_027260953.1, forward strand.
GAGGAGACAGGAGGGGTGAGGGAGGAGGAGACAGGAGGGGTGAGGGAGAGAGGAGGAGTGGGAGAGGGAGAGAGGAGGAGTGGGAGAGGGAGAGAGGAGGAGTGGGAGAGGGAGAGAGGAGGAGTGGGAGAAAGGAGGAGTGAGAGGGAGGAGAGAGGAGGAGTGAGAGGGAGGAGAGAGGAGGAGTGAGAGGGAGGAGAGAGGAGGAGTGAGAGGGAGGGAGGGAGGGAGGGAGGGAGGGAGGGAGGGAGTGAGTGAGTGAGGGAGGGAGTGAGTGAGTGAGTGAGGGAGGGAGGGAGGGAGGGAGGGAGGGAGGGAGGGAGGGATGGGAGGGAGGGAGGGAGGGAGGGAGGGAGGGATGGGAGGGAGGGAGGGGGGGATGGGGCCTCTACCACTGACTGCAACTACAAAGACCGACCCCCGGCGGTTCATGAACAACGAAAGGAAACGATCCGAAAAAGAAAGAAGAAAATGTGGCCAGATGTTTAGACAGATGGCAGGGCTGACAGAGAGAATCAAGTCTAACAGTTTGACCAGTAGACTGCTACACCACGCTAGGATACAGCTCTGTTAACTGGTGACATATTGCAGGACTGAGCCAGTGCTACAAACAATGGAACATGTAAAACACTGGTTTAAACACACAACACAATAATAACCTCTGTAAAAACAGACAATGGACATTCAGACACAGTGAAACAGCACAATAATTAACACATGAGGAACAATGAGAGCTCTAGCTCTTTCTGATGTCAACTAGAACCTCTTGGTGTTTTTACCTCCTCTCCGTTTGATTTAACCAGGTTAAATCTTTTAGAACATCTTTTATAGTATCAACCTGACCAAGATGGTGCTTTATCTATGTGCTGTTCCAGCACCAATTCTTACAAGAAGTTCCCACAGTTTTTTGAATTGGTTTAATTTACCTGAGATTACCCAGGAACCTCTGGGAGCGGAGCTGTGCGGAGACGTAGAGAGCGGCTGCGGTGGCGACGAGCTCCCTGCGACCCTCGGAGGTCAGCTGGTGACCTTTGAACCCCTCTGGGTATTCCTCTGGCAGGAAGTTAGTGGTGATGTCACCAGAGATGAAGCGAGGGTGGGTGATGATCTCTCTGAGCAGGGGGATGTTGTGGGTCACACCTGGACAGTCACACACACAGGAACAACAGACAGAGATCAGACCCCTGGACAGTCACACACACAGGAACAACAGACAGAGATCAGACCCCTGGACAGTCACACAGACAGGAACAACAGACAGAGATCAGACCCTCTACATGTGTGTAGCTATACAGAAAATGTCAGAGTCTTGAGGTACTGAAGATGCTTCCAGAAAGCTCTAACACCCAACACAGAGTGAGTGAGTGAGTGAGTGAGTGAGTGAGTGAGTGAGTGAGTGAGTGAGTGCCTTACCTCTGATGACATAGTTATCGAGAGCCGCCTCCATCCTCTGTAGGGCTTCAGCGCGCGTGGCGCCATAGGTCACCAGCTACGGCGAGCACAGAGGGACATTCACGTTATAGATCAGTAAAACATAAGGGCAAAGGGCAATGTGATTGTGTTAGGCAGTTTGAGGGAGAACACAGCAGCTGACCTTGGAGATCATTGGGTCATAGTAGATACTGATGTCACTTCCTTCTTGGATGCCACTGTCCACACGCACCTGATAGAGAGGAGACAACATGTCAATATGACTACATGTCAGTATGACTACATGTCAGTATGACTACATGTCAATAAGACTACATGTCAGTATGACTACATGTCAGTATGACTACATGTCAGTATGACTACATGTCAATAAGACTACATGTCAATAAGACTACATGTCAATATGACTACATGTCAGTATGACTACATGTCAGTATGACTACATGTCAATAAGACTACATGTCAGTATGACTACATGTCAATAAGACTACATGTCAGTATGACTACATGTCAGTATGACTACATGTCAGTATGACTACATGTCAATAAGACTACATGTCAATAAGACTACATGTCAATATGACTACATGTCAATAAGACTACATGTCAATATGACTACATGTCAGTATGACTACATGTCAGTATGACTACATGTCAGTATGACTACATGTCAATAAGACTACATGTCAGTATGACTACATGTCAGTATGACTACATGTCAGTATGACTACATGTCAATAAGACTACATGTCAATATGACTACATGTCAGTATGACTACATGTCAGTATGACTACATGTCAGTATGACTACATGTCAATAAGACTACATGTCAGTATGACTACATGTCAGTATGACTACATGTCAGTATGACTACATGTCAATAAGACTACATGTCAGTATGACTACATGTCAATAAGACTACATGTCAGTAAGACTACATGTCAGTATGACTACATGTCAATATGACTACATGTCAGTATGACTACATGTCAGTATGACTACATGTCAGTATGACTACATGTCAGTATGACTACATGTCAGTATGACTACATGTCAACATGACTACATGTCAGTATGACTACATGTCAGTATGACTACATGTCAGTATGACTACATGTCAGTATGACTACATGTCAATAAGACTACATGTCAATAAGACTACATGTCAGTATGACTACATGTCAGTATGACTACATGTCAATAAGACTACATGTCAATATGACTACATGTCAATAAGACTACATGTCAGTATGACTACATGTCAGTATGACTACATGTCAATAAGACTACATGTCAATAAGACTACATGTCAGTATGACTACATGTCAGTATGACTACATGTCAATAAGACTACATGTCAATATGACTACATGTCAATAAGACTACATGTCAGTATGACTACATGTCAGTATGACTACATGTCAATAAGACTACATGTCAGTATTACATGTCAGTATGACTACATGTCAGTATGACTACATGTCAATAAGACTACATGTCAGTATGACTACATGTCAATAAGACTACATGTCAGTATGACTACATGTCAATAAGACTACATGTCAGTATTACATGTCAGTATGACTACATGTCAGTATGACTACATGTCAATAAGACTACATGTCAGTATGACTACATGTCAATAAGACTACATGTCAGTATGACTACATGTCAATAAGACTACATGTCAGTATGACTACATGTCAGTATGACTACATGTCAGTATGACTACATGTCAATAAGACTACATGTCAGTATGACTACATGTCAATAAGACTACATGTCAGTATTACATGTCAGTATGACTACATGTCAGTATGACTACATGTCAATAAGACTACATGTCAGTATGACTACATGTCAATAAGACTACATGTCAGTATGACTACATGTCAATAAGACTACATGTCAGTATGACTACATGTCAGTATGACTACATGTCAGTATGACTACATGTCAGTATGACTACATGTCAATAAGACTACATGTCAGTATGACTACATGTCAGTATGACTACATGTCAATAAGACTACATGTCAGTATGAATACATGTCAGTATGACTACATGTCAGTATGACTACATGTCAGTATGACTACATGTCAGTATGACTACATGTCAATAAGACTACATGTCAGTATGACTACATGTCAGTATGACTACATGTCAGTATGACTACATGTCAGTATGACTCAAGTCTTCCAGGAAGATAGAAATAGGACATGTAGTATGTATTTCCATGTTGTTTCATGTTTACATAACATATCAATAACAATTACAACCATTTCAAAGGCAAATAGTTTTGACATCAGGGGGAGGACAGGAAGATGTAAATATGACACTATTATTAGTAGTCATAACAACAAGCATTGTGATGCTGTACATCTGAGGCCTGACGAGAACAGCAGCAGTGTTCCGTGGAAATATCCTGTCAGGTTCAGAGAGGTCAACACACGTCTTCAGCAGAAATAACAGAGAGGTCAACACACATCACGTCTTCAGCAGAAATAACAGAGGTCAACACACATCATCAGCAGAAATAACAGAGAGGTCAACACACGTCTTCAGTAGAAATAACAGAGAGGTCAACACACATCATCAGCAGAAATAACAGAGAGGTCAACACACATCTTCAGTAGAAATAACAGAGAGGTCAACACACACCACGTCTTCAGCAGAAATAACAGAGGTCAACACACGTCTTCAGTAGAAATAACAGAGAGGTCAACACACACCACGTCTTCAGCAGAAATAACAGAGGTCAACACACATCACGTCTTCAGCAGAAATAACAGAGGTCAACACACATCATCAGCAGAAATAACAGAGAGGTCAACACACATCATCAGCAGAAATAACAGAGAGGTCAACACACATCACGTCTTCAGCAGAAATAACAGAGGTCAACACACATCACGTCTTCAGCAGAAATAACAGAGAGGTCAACACACATCATCAGCAGAAATAACAGAGAGGTCAACACACATCACGTCTTCAGCAGAAATAACAGAGAGGTCAACACACATCACGTCTTCAGCAGAAATAACAGAGAGGTCAACACACATCACGTCTTCAGCAGAAATAACAGAGGTCAACACACATCACGTCTTCAGTAGAAATAACAGAGAGGTCAACACACATCACGTCTTCAGCAGAAATAACAGAGAGGTCAACTCAGAGCATATGCACACAAGCAAAAAGTGTACATGCATGTGACTCACCTTTGGGAGGTTGATGGGTTCCTGGTACTGTGACAGACGTCCAATGGAGGGCAGGCCAAAGGACTTGTAGGGGTCCTGGAGAAGGAGAAATATGCTTTATAACGGGTTATAACTGCCTAATTAAACTCTCCATAACCTCTATAACACACGGGAAGTGTCCAGCAGACAGTGGGGACCCAGAAAGCGCTTCGTAGAGAGAAGTGACACATTCACAAGGCAGCAGAAGGGCCACGGTTGACCGGCTTCACTCTACGGTACAGAGCAGAACAAGTGTTCAGTGATGCCCACCTCAGCGTAGACTCGGCTCTCTATAGCCCAGCCGTTGATGGGGATGTCTTCCTGTTTGTGTAGCAGAGGGAAACCCTTGGCCACACGGATCATCTGCTGCACCAGGTCCAGACCAGTGATGCACTCTGTGATTGGGTGCTCCACCTGAAGGGGGCAAAGGTCAGCGGTCGGGTCAACCACTCAGAGGGGAGGACTGGGTTGGTTACAGGAAGTCACTTGGTTCAAGTGTCTGGACTTGTCATGTCACAGAAAAACACACACAGAGACTAAACTACGGCTTTCTTCCCATCGCCCCACCTGAAGGCGAGTGTTCATCTCCAGGAAGTAGAAGTTCTTGTTGGAGTCCACCAAGAACTCTACGGTCCCGGCAGAGGAGTAGTGGACTGCTTTAGCCAGCTGTACCGCTTGCTCCCCCATTGCACGACGCGTCTCTGGGTCCAGGAACGTACTGCAGAGAGGAGGACAGAAATCACAGAACTTACAACCCAAGACATGTATTTAATGTAACCTTGATTTAACTAGGCAAGTCAGTTGAGAACAAATTCTTATTTACAATGACCACCTATAAGGGCCAAACCCGGACGACGCTGGGCCAATTGTGCGCCACCTTATGGGACTCCCAATCACGGCCGGATGTGATGCCGCCTGGATTCGAACCAGGTACTGCAGTGACACCTCTTGCACTGAGATGCAGTGTCTTAGACCGCTGCGCCACTCGGGAGCCCACCTAGGACTTACACCAATGAATAAGTTAAAGGTGAAAACATTGACCCCTGACCTTGGAGCCTCCTCCACCACCTTCTGGTTCCTCCTCTGGATAGAACACTCCCTCTCGTTCAGCCACAGAGCATTACCATGCTTATCAGCCAGGACCTGGATCTCAATGTGTCTGGGGTTGTCTACAAACTTCTCTATCAGCAGACGGTCGTCTCCGAAACTAGACGCAGCCTCCTGTGAGGACAAACGAAAACCTTCCCTGGGAAAGACAGAATGGAAACAGTTTATTCAAGTCTCATTAAATGTCTTAATAAAGTCTATAAATATCTTACTACACAGTGTAGAGACGTATAAATGATTGTATAATTTAAATGCTTTTATTATATTTGAATTGCAATTATTACAGTAATAACGAATCTCACCTGGTCTCATCATCGTTCCAGGCGATCCTCATGCCTTTCCCCCCTCCTCCTGCTGAGGCCTTGATCATCACCGGGTAGCCTGATCAACAACACAATATGACCCGGGTAGCCTGATCAACAACACAATATTTTTTTTTTTTATTTTACCTTTATTTAACCAGGCAAGTCAGTTAAGAACAAATTCTTATTTTCAATGACGGCCTAGGAACAGTGGGTTAACTGCCTGTTCAGGGGCAGAACGACAGATTTGTACCTTGTCAGCTCGGGGGTTTGAACTCGCAACCTTCCGGTTACTAGTCCAACGCTCTAACCACTAGGCTACCCTGCCGCCCCCATGACCCGGGTAGCCTGATCAACAACACAATATGACCAGGTAGCCTGATCAACAATACAGTATGACCCGGGTAGCCTGATCAACAACACAATATGACCCGGGTAGCCTGATCAACAACACAATATGACCCGGGTAGCCTGATCAACAACACAATATGAAAATTCTGCATGGAGGCCAGGCAAATATTTTTTAAATTAATAAATTGAATTTTGATTCACTTACCGATGTCTCCTGCAATCTTCACAGCGTCCTCCACGTTCTGAGACAGGAGACAGAGTTGTAAGTTCCACCAACCACCAGCAGAGGGAGGGCACACCCTCAGCTCCTCAACCATCCCTTTGTTCCTCTGTGTCTCCCTGCCTGTCTGTGTCTCCCTGCCTGCCTGTCTCCCTGCCTGCCTGCCTGCCTGTCTGTCTCCCTACCTGCTTGTCTCCCTGCCTGCCTGCCTGCTTGTCTCCCTGTCTGTCTGTCTGTCTGTCTCCCTGTCTGTCTGTCTGTCTGTCTCCCTGCCTGTCTGTCTGTCTGTCTGTCTGTCTCCCTGCCTGTCTGTCTGTCTGTCTGTCTGTCTGTCTGTCTGTCTGTCTGTCTGTCTGTCTCCCTGCCTGTCTGTCTGTCTGTCTCCCTGCCTGCCTGCCTGTCTGTCTCCCTGCCTGCCTGCCTGTCTGTCTCCCTGCCTATCTGTCTGTCTGTCTCCCTGCCTGCCTGCCTGTCTGTCTGTCTCCCTGCCTGCCTGCCTGCCTGCCTGCCTGTCTGTCTCCCTGCCTGTCTCCCTGCCTGTCTCCCTGCCTGTCTCCCTGCCTGTCTATCTGTCTCCCTGCCTGTCTGTCTGTCTGTCTGTCTCCCTGCCTGTCTATCTGTCTGTCTCCCTGCCTGCCTGCCTGTCTCCCTGCCTGTCTGTCTGTCTCCCTGCCTGTCTGTCTGTCTCCCTGCCTGTCTGTCTGTCTCCCTGCCTGTCTGTCTGTCTCCCTGTCTGTCTGTCTGTCTCCCTGTCTGTCTGTCTGTCTCCCTGTCTGTCTCCCTGCCTGTCTGTCTGTCTCCCTGCCTGTCTGTCTGTCTCCCTGTCTGTCTGTCTGTCTGTCTCCCTGCCTGTCTGCCTGTCTCCCTGCCTGTCTGCCTGACTGTCTGACTCCCTGCCGGTCTGTCTGTCTAGCCCATCAATCATGCCCTGGGGGCAGCATAGGTAGAAGAGATCACCCCATCAGAGCTGTTGTTGCCCCCCTGGCCTGTGACAGCTACGTGACAACAACCATCAGTATCTATTTATCTACTAGCCATCAGCAGGAGAAGTGTTAAACATGGCCCACACAGCTCTATTAGGACCATCACTGTATACAGAGGAGGGGAAGAGCAGGAGAGGAGAGAGGGGGGAGAGGAGAGTGGAAGAGCAGGAGAAGAGAGAGAGAGGAAGAGCAGGAGGAGAGAGAGGGGGAGAGGAGAGTGGAAGAGCAGGAGGAGAGAGAGGGGGAGAGGAGAGTGGAAGAGCAGGAGGAGAGAGAGGGGGAGAGGAGAGTGGAAGAGCAGGAGGAGAGGGGGGAGAGGAGAGTGGGAGAGCAGGAGGAGAAAGAAGGGAAGATTGAGAGAGACCGAGAAAGGCAAATGGCTGAGGAAAGAGGGGGTAGAGGAGAGAGGGGGTAGAGGAGAGAGAGAGATGAGGAGAGAGGGGGTAGAGGAGAGAGGGGGTAGAGGAGGGAGAGAGATGAGGAGAGAGGGGGTAGAGGAGAGAGGGGGTAGAGGAGAGAGGGGGTAGAGGAGAGAGGGGGTAGAGGAGAGAGAGATGAGGAGAATAGAGATGGAGGAAAACAAATGCCTGTGTGTAGAATGAGGGATAATGAAGACCAGATCTGAGTGGTACTGTTAAATGTAGATCCAGTTTGATTTGTTGCCAGGACGATCATATGCTTGCAGAAAGTTGTTGCCAGGACAACCATGTTGACAGTATAGCTCACCTCGACGACCCCGTCGAACCCAGGGATGACGTTGACATTGGCTGCCTTGGCTAGGAGCTTGCTCTCGATCTTGTCGCCCATGGCATGGATGGCGTGGGTGTCCGGTCCTATGAACACCACGTCTTCTGCTGCCTGCAGGAGACCAACAACAACATCACCACATCAGAGAACAGCCATACACCAGAACCACTGAGACAGACGATCACACCTGGGACAGCCTGTAGGAGACCAACAACAACATCACCACATCAGAGAACAACCATACACTGGAACCACTGAGACAGACAATCACACCTGGGACAGCCTGTAGGAGACCAACAACAACATCACCACATCAGAGAACAACCATACACTAGAACCACTGAGACAGACACCTGGGACAGTAGAGATTCTACCTATACCAACCTACATAATGAACAGACCTGGGTCAGTAGAGATCTGCTACCTATACCAACCTACATAATGAACAGACCTGGGTCAGTATAGATCTGCTACCTATACCAACCTACATAATGAACAGACCTGGGTCAGTATAGATCTGCTACCTATACCAACCTACATAATGAACAGACCTGGGTCAGTATAGAGATCTGCTACCTATACCAACCTACATAATGAACAGACCTGGGTCAGTATAGATCTGCTACCTATACCAACCTACATAATGAACAGACCTGGGTCAGTATAGAGATGCCACCTATACCAACCTACATAATGACCAGACCTGGGTCAGTATAGATCTGCTACCTAAACCAACCTACATAATGAACAGACCTGGGTCAGTATAGATCTGCTACCTATACCAACCTACATAATGACTAGACCTGGGTCAGTATAGAGATGCAACCTGAACCAACCTACATAATGAACAGACCTGGGTCAGTATAGAGATGCAACCTGAACAGACCTGGGTCAGTATAGAGATGCAACCTGAACAGACCTGGGTCAGTATAGAGATGCTACCTATACCAACCTACATAATGAACAGACCTGGGTCAGTATAGAGATGCCACCTATACCAACCTACATGATTATAGTGGTTGAATTGGTTCCATTGTACCAGGCAGCTCAAGAATTTAAACGTGTTCAACATTTTTCACCAATTTCAGTATTTATCACAATGTGCATTTACATGAGTCATTTAGCAGACACTCTTATTCAGAGAGACTTACAGTTTATCTCCCCTAAACATAGTGAGGTGGGACAACCACATCTCAGTCATAGTGAGGTGGGACAACAACATCTCAGTCATAGTGAGGTGGGACAACCACATCTCAGTCATAGTGAGGTGGGACAACCACATCTCAGTCATAGTGAGGGGGGACAACAACATCTCAGTCATAGTGAGGGGGGACAACAACATCTCAGTCATAGTGAGGGGGGACAACAACATCTCAGTCATAGTGAGGGGGGACAACCACATCTCAGTCATAGTGAGGGACAACCACATCTCAGTCATAGTGAGGTGGGACAACCACATCTCTCAGTCATAGCGAGGGACAACCACATCTCAGTCATAGTGAGGTGGGACAACAACATCTCAGTCATAGTGAGGTGGGACAACCACATCTCAGTCATAGTGAGGGGGGACAACAACATCTCAGTCATAGTGAGGTGGGACAACCACATCTCAGTCATAGTGAGGGGGGACAACAACATCTCAGTCATAGTGAGGTGGGACAACCACATCTCAGTCATAGTGAGGGACAACAACATCTCAGTCATAGTGAGGCGGGACAACCACATCTCAGTCATAGTGAGGTGGGACAACCACATCTCAGTCATAGTGAGGGGGGACAACAACATCTCAGTCATAGTGAGGGACAACCACATCTCAGTCATAGTGAGGGGGGACAACAACATCTCAGTCATAGTGAGGGACAACCACATCTCAGTCATAGCGAGGTGGGACAACCACATCTCAGTCATAGCGAGGTGGGACAACCACATCTCAGTCATAGTGAGGGACAACAACATCTCAGTCATAGTGAGGTGGGACAACCACATCTCAGTCATAGTGAGGGGGGACAACATCTCAGTCATAGTGAGGGGGGACAACAACATCTCAGTCATAGTGAGGTGGGACAACAACATCTCAGTCATAGTGAGGTGGGACAACAACATCTCAGTCATAGTGAGGTGGGACAACAACATCGCAGTCATAGTGAGGGGGGACAACAACATCTCAGTCATAGTGAGGTGGGACAACCACATCTCAGTCATAGTGAGGTGGGACAACCACATCTCAGTCATAGTGAGGTGGGACAACCACATCTCAGTCATAGCGAGGGACAAACACATCTCAGTCATAGTGAGGGACAACCACATCTCAGTCATAGTGAGGGACAACCACATCTCAGTCATAGTGAGGGACAACAACATCTCAGTCATAGTGAGGTGGGACAACAACATCTCAGTCATAGTGAGGTGGGACAACAACATCTCAGTCATAGTGAGGTGGGACAACCACATCTCAGTCATAGTGAGGTGGGACAACAACATCTCAGTCATAGCGAGGGACAACCACATCTCAGTCATAGTGAGGTGGGACAACCACATCTCAGTCATAGTGAGGTGGGACAACCACATCTCAGTCATAGTGAGGTGGGACAACCACATCTCAGTCATAGTGAGGTGGGACAACCACATCTCAGTCATAGTGAGGGGGGACAACAACATCTCAGTCATAGTGAGGGGGGACAACAACATCTCAGTCATAGCGAGTACATTTTTCTTCAATAAAGCAGCTATCAGCAAAGTCAAAGCTGGCGAGGACAAAAATAAGTCAAATGTGAAATAGGTAAAAGATACAGGAAGAGACTCCATCACAGACATTTCTTGTCAGTCAAAACAGTGCTGTCTTGGGAACTCAACACAAACCCCTTCAGGCTGTAATAGTTGAGGCCTAGTCTCCTGATGTCACATCTACCCCTCCTACATTACCCACTAGCCCTGGACACATGACAGTACTTAAGGCTTATAAACAGGGAAAGAAAGAGGGACGAGAAGAAGGGCGCTTGTTCTCTCTCTCTCTCGTTGTCTTTGTGTTGTATAGAGCCCGTTGGATATTGCTTCCTGCCTCACACACAGTGGCAGAGCCTCAGGGCCCATCGTCAGGCCTACAGCTGGGCAGTAATGCTGTGGCCCAAATGGCAACCTATTCCCTATGAAGTGCATCCCCTTTGACTGGGCACTGGTCAAAAATAGTGCACTATATAGGGAATTGGGTTCCATTTGGGTCGGAGCCTAAGGGCCTGTTATTAGTATGGAGATTCACCCTCAATGACTCCCAATTCAGCACCATTAAAGTGAATGGGCCCTGGTTCCCATAGCATGACACACAAGACAAAGGCAGAGAAGGAGAAGAGGGGGACTCGACCCAGAGATAATTCTGCTGTTTGTAAATAATAAGCTTAGCTGAGAGGGACAAAGAGAAGAGTGGTGAAGAGAGAAAACAGAAGAACAAAACCCCTACTTTAGTGAAATGATTTAAGTTTTACACAAAAGGTACCTTCATTCTCATTTCATCAGTAGGCTTCCTTGTTAGACTTTGACTTGGTTGTAGAGATCACTGTTTGAACAATATTTACAACTCCTCCATCTTGGCTCCAGATCACTGTTTGAACAATCTATACAGCGCCTCCATCTTGGTTCCAGATCACTGTTTGAACAATATATACAACTCCTCCATCTTGGCTCCAGATCACTGTTTGAACAATATATACACCTCCGCCATCTTGGCTCCAGATCACTGTTTGAACAATATATACAGCGCCTTAGGAAAGTATTCATACCCCTCTGCATTTTGTTGTGTTACAGCCTGAATTCAAAATTGATTAACACATCTACACACATTATCCTGTAATGACAAAGTGAAAACATGTTTTGCTAATTTATTGAAATACAAAAACACACAAGTATCGACTCACACCCCTGAGTTAATACTTTGTAGAAGCACCTTTGGCAGTGATTACAGCTGTGAGTCTTTCTGGGTAAGTCTATACGAGCTCTAAATTCTTCAAGCTCTGCCAAGTTGGTTGTTGATCATTGCTAGGCAGCCATTTTCAAGTCTAGCCATAGATTTAAGCTGACTGAAGGGGTGTGAGTCAGGAACAGTCAATGTCTTCTTGGTACGCAACTCCAGTGTAAATTTGGCCTTGTGTTTCAGGTTATTGTCCTGCTGAAAGGTGAATTCGTCTCCCAGTGTCTGGTGGAAAGCAGACTGAACCAGGTTTTCCTCTACTGTGACTGTGCTTAGTTGTATTCTGTTGATTTTTATCCCTCCCCCCCAAAAAACTCTATAGTCCTTGCCGATGACAAGCATACCCATAACATGATGCAGCCACCACCATGCTTGAAAATATGAAGAGTGGCACTCAGTAATGTATTGGATTTGTCCCAAACATGACACTTTGTATTCATTTTTTGCTGTTTTACTTTAGTACCTTATTGCAAACAGGATACATGTTTCAGAATATATATTTTGTACAGGTTCTCTTTTCACTCTGTCATTTAGGTTAATAATGTAGAGTATACAATGTTGATCCATCCTCAGTTCTCCTATCACAAACATTATACTCACCATTGGCCTCATGGTGAAATCCCTGAGCAGTTTCCTTCCTCTCCAGCAACTGAGTTAGGAAGGATGTCTGTATCTTTGAAGGGACACCATCTAAAGTGTAACTAACAACTTCACCATGCTCAAAGGAATATGTCATGTCTAATTGTATTTTTTTTTACCCATCTACCAATAGGTGCCCTTCTTTGTGAGACATTGGAAAACATCCCTAGTATTTGTGGTTGTATCTGTGTTTGAAAAAAATTCTCGACTGAAGGGACCTTACAGATAATTGTATGAGTTGGATACAGAGATGAGGTACACACTAGTATTGAACACAGAGTCCAAGCAACTCATTATGTGACTTGTTTAAGCACATTTTGACTCCAGTACTTATTTAGGCTTGCCATAACAAAGGGGTTGATTACTTATTGAGTCAAGATTTAATCCTAAATTAAATCTTGATTTTTAATGAATGAAAAAAATAACCTACTTTGACATTATGGGGAATTGTGTGAAGGCCCTTTCAAGGCACTTTCAATGTAAAAATCCATTTTAAATTCAGGCTGGAACAACAAAACATGGAAAAAGTCAAGGGGTGTGAATAATTTCTGAAGGCACTAAGTATTCACAGCTGAGTCAATACTTTGTAGAAGCACCTTTGGTTGGGATTACAGCTTTAAGTCGTCTTGGGGGATGTCTGGATCAGCTTTGCCTTGCAGATTTGGATCAGCTTCTTCCTTGCAGATTTTCTCAAGCTTTGTTAAGTTAAATGGGGAGTGCCGGGGAACAGCAATCTTCAAGTCTTTCCACAAAATTTCAATGGGATTCAAGTCTGGGCTTCTGCTGGGCCACTCAAGGACTTTCATATTCTAGTTCTGAAGACATTCCAGCATTGCTTTGGCTGTATGCTTGGGGTCATTGTCCTGTTGGAACATAAATCTTCGACCCAGTATAAGGTTGTTTGCACTCTGAAGCAGGTTCTCATCAAGGGTTTTCCTGTATTTGGCTCCATTCATTGTTTTCTCTATCCTTACCAGTCTCCCAGTCCCTGCAGCTGAAAAGCATCCCCATAGTATGATGCTGCCACCACCATGCTTCACGATAGGGATGGTGTTCGACGGGTGATGAGCTGTGCCTGGTTCTCTCCAGACATAGCGCTTTGCATTCAGACCAAAGAGTTACATTTTAGTCTGATCAGACCACCAAACCTTTTGCCTCATGCTCTGTCTTTCACAGGCCTTTATGCAAACTCCAGGCGTGCTGTCAAGAGCCTTTTTCTCAAAAGTGGCTTCGGTCTGACCACTCTCCCATAAAGCCCAGATCGGTGAAGTTCTGTAAAGACGATTGTCCTTCTGGCAAGTTCTCCCATCTCGGCCAAGGAACACCCACTCTGAAACTAACTGCAGCTCTTTGTAAAGTGTTGCAGCCATTTCAGTCGCTGTAGTAGCTGACGTGTATAGTGCCGAGTCATCCGCATACATAGAAACTCTGGCTTTACTCAAAGTAAGTGGCATGTCGTTAGTAAAAAAATTTAAAAGCAAGCTGCCTAAACAGCTTCCCTGGGAAATTCCTGATTCCATTTGGATTATGTTTGAGAGGCTTCCATTAAAGAACACACTCTCTGTTCTGTTAGACAGGTAACTCTTTATCCACAATATAGCAGGGGGTGTAAAGCCATAACACACATGTTTTACAAGCAGCAGACTATGATCGATAATGTCAAAAGCTGCAGTGAAGACAGCCCCCACAATCATTTTATCACAAATTTCTCTCAGTCAGTCATCAGTCAGTTGTGTCAGTGCTGTGCTTGTTTAGTGTCCTTCCCTATAAGCGTGCTGAAAGTCTGTTGTCAATTCGTTTACCGTGAAATAGCATTATATCTGGTCAAACAAATTTTTCCCAGAAGTTTACTAAGGGTTGGTAACAGGCTGATTGTTCAGCTATTTGAGCCAGTAAAGGAGGCTTTACTATTCTTGGGTAGCGGAATGACTTTAGCTTCCCTCCAGGCCTGAGGGGACACACTTTCTAGTAGGCTTAAATTGGAGATGTGACAAATAAGAGAGGCAATATCGTCTGCAATTACCCTCAGTAATGTTCCAACCAGATTGTCAGACCCCGTTGGGACACACAATAATTTGTCAGACCCCACAATAATTTTCACCTCCTCCACACCGACTTTACGCAATTCAAAAGTACATTTCTTGCCTTTCATCATTTGGTCACATATACTTAGATGTGTTGTGTCAGCCAGTGTTGCTGGCATGTCATCCCTAATGTTGCTTATCTTGTCAATGAAAACATCCTTAAAGTAGTTTGCAATATCAGTGGGCTTTGTGATGAGTGAGCCATCTGGTTCAATGAATGATGGAGCCGAGTTGGCTTTTTTCCCCCCCAAATTGTAATTTAATTTGCCTCAAAGCTTTTTACGATCATTCTTTATATAATTTCTCTTTGTTTCATAGTGTAGTTTATTTTTTATTTAGTTTAGTCACATGATTTCTTAACTTGCAGTACGGTTGCCTGTCAGTTGGGCTGCCAGACTTATGTGCCATACCTTTCGCCTCATCCCTCTCAACAATACAATTTTTCAATTCCTCATCAATCCAAGGAGATTTAACAGTTTTTACAGTCATTTCTTAATGGGCGCGTTGCTTATTAGTAACTGGAATAAGCAATTTCATAAATGTGTCAAGTGCGGTGTCTGGTTGCTCCTCATTACACACCAGACCAGCAGCATCTGGTTGCTCCTCATTACACACCAGACCAGCAGCATCTGGTTGCTCCTCATTACACACCACAGACCAGCAGCATCTGGTCGCTACTCATTACACACCACAGACCAGCAGCATCTGGTTGCTCCTCATTACACACCAGACCAGCAGCTTCTGGTTGCTCCTCATTACACACCACAGACCAGCAGCATCTGGTTGCTCCTCATTACACACCACAGACCAGCAGCATCTGGTCGCTCCTCATTACACACCACAGACCAGCAGCATCTGGTTGCTCCTCATTACACACCACAGACCAGCAGCATCTGGTTTCTCCTCATTACACACCACAGACCAGCAGCATCTGGTTGCTCCTCATTACACACCACAGACCAGCAGCATCTGGTTGCTCCTCATTACACACCACAGACCAGCAGCATCTGGTTGCTCCTCATTACACACCACAGACCAGCAGCATCTGGTTGCTCCTCATTACACACCACAGACCAGCAGCATCTGGTCGCTCCTCATTACACACCACAGACCAGCAGCATCTGGTTGCTCCTCATTACACACCACAGACCAGCAAATATTATTTACATCACCAACATATGAATCACTACACAACTTATTGTATGACCTCTTATACACTATATCAGGCCCAACCTTTGTACCTGTGGTTTTTCTAGATATGGCTACAATATTGTGATCACTAAATCCCATGGATTTAAATACTGCTTTCAAGCTCATTTCTGCAGCATTAGTAAAAATGTGATTAATACATGTTGATGATTTAATTCCTGTGCTGTTTGTGGTAACCTGAACCAGGTTGCAGACACTGATTACAGTTTGACGTTTTTTTCTTGAGTGGGCAGCTTGATGAGAGCCAATCAATATTTAAATCACCCAGACAATATACTTCTCTGTTGATATCACATTATCAAGCAGTTCACACATATTATCTAGATACTGACTGTTAGCACTTGGTGGTCTATAGCAGCTTCCCACCAGAATGGGCTTTAGGTGAGGCAGATGAACCTGTAGCCATATTACTTCAATAGTATATAACATTATATTGTCTCTAAGCTTTACAGGAATGTGGTTCTGAATATAGACCGCAACACCTCCCCCGTTGGCATTTCTGTCTTTCCTGTAGATGTTATAACCATGTATTGCTACCACTGTAAGAATGGTATTATCTAAGTGAGTTTCAAGGATAGTCAGAATATAAAATGTTACAATCAAGTTATAGACTTCACGAACCTTGTCTCTTAGTCTACGCATGTTAATATGGGCTATTTCTTAGCACTTTCCTGGGTTGCTAGATTGTTTTTAACGCTTCACTGGGAAGTTTGTTAGAAGTAGACTTCCTCACGTTATTTACATTGGAGCTGATAGTGCAGGGTGAGTGAAGTGCATGAAGTGGGCTTCCTACTAGGACACCGCCTCAGTGATAACAGTGTAACTCTGGTTCCTAGGCTCATGATTACTGCTTACAATAGCTGTAGGATTAAAATAAGTATTCAGGGTAATTAGGGGTACATAATAAATTAAATGACTTCCATTGTGTTTGCCAATGCCCCTTGGATCATGTACATTTGATGCAGCATTATGACGACTCATTGTCACAATGGTAGGGATTAACTGAGCTGGTCTTTGGATCATTTACCAGTCATTGTTTCAACGCAGCCTTGAAACGCGTGGACGGAGTCCAGGAGCCAAGATGATTTGGATGGACTCTGTCATTCCTGTAGAGTATCTTCTGTTTCCAGAAGGTGTCAAAGTTATCAATAAAAGTGACTCCAGCAGAGCTACAGTAATCTACAGAGCTACAGTAGTCTACAGTAGTCTACAGAGCTACAGTAGTCTACAGAGCTACAGTAGTCTACAGAGCTACAGTAATCTACAGAGCTACAGTAGTCTACAGAGCTACAGTAATCTACAGAGCTACAGTAGTCTACAGAGCTACAGTAGTCTACAGTAGTCTACAGTAGTCTAGAGCTACAGTAGTCTACAGTAGTCTACAGAGCTACAGTAGTCTACAGAGCTACAGTAGTCTACAGAGCTACAGTAGTCTACAGTAGTCTACAAAGCTACAGTAGTCTACAGAGCTACAGTAGTCTACAGAGCTACAGTAGTCTACAGTAGTCTACAGAGCTACAGTAGTCTACAGTAGTCTACAGAGCTACAGTAGTCTACAGAGCTACAGTAGTCTACAGTAGTCTACAGAGCTACAGTAGTCTACAGTAGTCTACAGAGCTACAGTAGTCTACAGTAGCCTACAGAGCTACAGTAGTCTACAGTAGTCTACAGAGCTACAGTAGTCTACAGTAGTCTACAGAGCTACAGTAGTCTACAGAGCTACAGTAGTCTACAGAGCTACAGTAGTCTACAGAGCTAGAGTAGTCTACAGAGCTACAGAGCTACAGTAGTCTACAGTAGTCTACAGTAGTCTACAGAGCTACAGTAGTCTACAGTAGTCTACAGAGCTACAGTAGTCTACAGTAGTCTACAGTAGTCTACAGTAGTCTACAGTAGTCTACATAGCTACAGTAGTCTACAGTAGTCTACAGTAGTCTTTCAGCCAGATGTGTAATGCCAGCAGTCTGCTGAATATTCACACCCGCGGCCCAACGATGGTACTGGACCTGAAATGATTGGCCGTTTTTTGGAATCTTAATGCTAAAATCAGTTATTTAAAGTACATTTTCAAATGTTCCTAGCTAGCCCTCCTGATGTCGTTTGACCCCACATGGACTACGACAGTGTCAGCTCCCGGCATCTGTGGTAGAACAGTTTGAATCAACCTTATGTCCTGTACTCGTGCTCCTGTGGTAGAACAGTCTGAAGCAGGCTTGTTATGTCCTGTACTCGTGCTCCTGTGGTAGAACAGTCTGAAGCAGGCTTGTTATGTCCTGTACTCGTTCTCCTGGGTAACACAGGGTTTTTGCCTTGGGGACTGAGATGTTTCTCACCATAGCGCTGGTGATGTTGAATGGACCGGTTTCTCAGGCAGCCTCACGGTCTGTTGAGGGTGGGAGCTCCGAGGATCTGAACCTGAGATAGGAGCCACCGGTGAGGTAGACGGGACCGAGGACGAAGATGCAGGTACCTCCGGATCCGATCTCGAATGGGAAGCCCTCAAGGAAGAAGGCGCCGGAACCTCTGGATCCAGTGCAGCAAAGCTGTTCCTGGTCTGTGTCAGTTCTGGGCTCAACATCTCCATGGAGACCCCCGCTGCCAGAGGACGCCTCCTTCGACTTCCACGGCGAGTGACGTACCTCCGTGGCTGGTTGGTTGGGTCGAGAACAACTCCGTTCTCCAGGGAAGGGGGAGACCCTTCAGAGAAGGAACCCTGCGGAGCACTGGCCTGTCGGCTGTGGAAAGCCGACACGGCGGCGATACTTCCACTCGAACAAAGCGGCGTCCGGCTAATGGGGTGGAAGAAAATGGAAAAGTAGGTGGGCGTGGGTTCCCAAGTAGTTTGTGTTGGTTTGCTACTTGATAAAAGTAGGTGGGCGTGGGTTCCCAAGTAGCTTGTGTTGGTTTGCTACTTGATAAAAGTAGGTGGGCGTGGGTTCCCCAGTAGCTTGTGTTGGTTTGCCACTTGATTAAAGTAGCTACTTTGCTGCTGTAGTCTTCCACAAGCAGTTACTCCATTGAAAGTCACCCTGGTCCACATCGTCCCGGGAACAAAGTAAACACAGCTCCCTGCAGCGCTGGAAACTTTTAATACCGGCCTCCATTTGAGACCGCCAAGACAGTGAGGCTAGCTGGGCTTTGGTGTCTTGAGACCGCCAAGACAGCGAGGCTAGCTGGGCTCTGGTGTCTTGAGACCGCCAAGACAGCGAGGCTAGCTGGGCTTTGGTGTCTTGAGACCACCAAGACAGCGAGGCTAGCTGGGCTTTGGTGTCTTGAGACCGCCAAGACAGCGAGGCTAGCTGGGCTTTGGTGTCTTGAGACCGCCAAGACAGCGAGGCTAGCTGGGCTCTGGTGTCTTGAGACCGCCAAGACAGCGAGGCTAGCTGGGCTTTGGTGTCTTGAGACCGCAAAGACAGCGAGGCTAGCTGGGCTCTGGTGTCTTGAGACCGCCAAGACAGCGAGGCTAGCTGGGCTTTGGTGTCTTGAGACCGCCAAGACAGCTGGGCTTTTGTGTCTTGAGACCGCCAAGACAGCGAGGCTAGCTGGGCTTTGGTGTCTTAAGACCGCCAAGACAGCTGGGCTTTGGTGTCTTGAGACCGCCAAGACAGCTGGGCTTTGGTGTCTTGAGACCGCCAAGACAGCGAGGCTAGCTGGGCTTCGGTGTCTTGAGACCGATAGCAGCGCTCACAGCAATTTAGCCCAACAGAGTCGCAGGATCCAAAATAAAATAAATGGATATAAAAAAACACTGTCAGATTTTAAACCAATGTTTTTAGTTTAACAACAACAGACATCTGCCCTTTAGACGAGGACACAATGAAAAACACACAACCTATCATCCTCTAAATCAGTGTTTCCCCAACTCAGTCCTGGGGCCCCTCCCCCGGGTGCACGTTTTAGTTCGTTACGCTGATTCCAATAACCAACTCATCATCAAGCGTTGATTATTACCAAACGTTCACCCGGGGGGGGGGGGGGGGGGGGCAGGACGGAGTTGAGGAAACCCTGCTCTAAATGAAGACACAATGACAAACATCGATCCTCCCTCCCTCTGGTGCCATGTTGTGACATCTCACTATTTACATCATAATAAACCTGGCTGAGCCTTTTCAGACCTGCCTCATAGTCTCACGTCCAAACGGCTGTTCTTAACACACTGGTGAGCGGAGCACCACACGCCATTTTGCCAGGCGCAAACAAATGAGTCTCCAACAATAAGAGGTGTCCTAGAGTGCTCAACACAAGTGTGAAATGCTTGTGTCCGTCTGCAAAAGTCCCAAAAAATAATTACACATTTATTTTGAAACGGGGGGGGGTGGGGATCCACCGACGCATTGAGGGACAATACATTCTACTATACTCCATCCATCCCCCATATCCCTCCAGCTCTATTCAGCCTGAGGTTCTTTCTCATGCTAACAGAACCCTTACCCTAATCCCCCCCCCCCCCCCCCGGCTTTACCCCGAGCCCAGAGGCATACGGACATTGCCCCCACCCTCAGAGGGTTTTGCAATGCGTAAATCTGGCACTAACTATTCCCCCACTGTTACAGGAGGGGGAGGTCCTTTGAGTTGCTAATGTAATGACATCTCCATTTCCACAGCAGGCTCCCATAAGGCAGCGGACGGCCCATACCGAGCAAGAGCCTTGTTCCAGGGCAACACAATAGGAGTCGGGGACACTGGGCATTGCGGTTGATCCAAATCATGGGAGTGGGTACGACATCTTTTAGTTCCAATGAAGGAAAATAGGCCATTTACCTGTGGGATTAGCTTCAATGTACTACAGCCCACCTCCGGGTGCCTTGCATGATATGCCACAACAGGAAGGGAAAAGGGGAATACCTAGTAAGTTGTACAACTGACTGTATTCAATGGGAGGGAGAGATGTCAGGGTTGTTTTAGGACATTGAATGATGGTGGGAGAGGTACTTAGTTAACCATGAGGTAAATAAGCATGTTGTTATTTACCTGTGGAACAGGTGAGTTTTAGATTTGCAGTACCAACACAGCCTTGCATAACGGCATGGTTCGATGTGTGTCATCGGCTAAACGTCGGAGGGGTCTTGTATTTTTAAATGTTTTATTTAACCTTTTGTTTAAGTTGTCAAGTCTTGTGTCTGTCTGCAGGACATTGGGGCCATGAAATGTGGAGGTATAACTGAGAAAACATTTTCCTTTAAGTAAATTACTTTTAAAATCATTTTGAAAGATGTTACATTTTCTTATCATGAAGTGAGTCTTTTGGCGTCTGTGTGTTAAGTTTTCATATCAGGTTTTCACCCGGAGAATCACACCCTTAATAAAATTAACCTTCCGGGGGTTCCCGAAGCCTGTTGATAAGGGAAACAGAGGGGGATATACAGAGAGAGGTGTGTGTGTGTGTGTGTTCCCGACAGTTGTAAATCCCAGCATGACTCACCAGTCTCTTGGCAAACTCTTTATTTTCAGACAGAAAACCGTAGCCTGGATGCACCTTCAGAGACAGAAGAGAAAAGGCCTCAAAACACAACAGCAAACACAACCGTGTGTTCAAATGTGTGTGTGTGTTTAAAAGTTGATGTGTGTGTGTGTGTGTGTGTCAACGTGTGTCGTAAATCTCACGGCCTGGGATCCAGTCTTCCTGATAGCGTCCATGATGGCGTCCATGTTGAGGTAGCTCTTGTTGGTGGGGGCGGGGCCTACACACACTGCCTCGTCAGCCATCTTCACATGGACCTGAGGCGGCACAGAGAAAAACAAGTATTTATTCAAATGTGGCCAAAGCGTCAAGCCACAATCATATGGTACGCAGCTACTACCGCAGACACAGCTACTACCGCAGACACAGGCACTACCGCAGACACAGGCACTACCGCAGACACAGGCACTACCGCAGACACAGCCACTACCGCAGACACAGGCACTACCGCAGACACAGGCACTACCGCAGACACAGCCACTACCGCAGACACAGGCACTACCGCAGACACAGGCACTACCGCAGACACAGGCACTACCGCAGACACAGGCACTACCGCAGACACAGCTACTACAGCAGACACAGGCACTACCACAGACACAGGCACTACAGCAGACACAGGCACTACCGCAGACACAGGCACTACAACAGACACAGGCACTACCGCAGACACAGGCACTACCGCAGACACAGGCACTACCGCAGACACAGCTACTACAGCAGACACAGGCACTACCACAGACACAGGCACTACAGCAGACACAGGCACTACCGCAGACACAGGCACTACAACAGACACAGGCACTACCGCAGACACAGGCACTACCGCAGACACAGGCACTACCGCAGACACAGCTACTACAGCAGACACAGGCACTACCGCAGACACAGCCACTACCGCAGACACAGCCACTACCGCAGACACAGGCACTACCGCAGACACAGGCACTACCGCAGACACAGCCACTACCGCAGACACAGGCACTACCGCAGACACAGGCACTACCGCAGACACAGGCACTACCGCAGACACAGCTACTACAGCAGACACAGGCACTACCACAGACACAGGCACTACAGCAGACACAGGCACTACCGCAGACACAGGCACTACAACAGACACAGGCACTACCGCAGACACAGGCACTACCGCAGACACAGGCACTACCGCAGACACAGCTACTACAGCAGACACAGGCACTACCACAGACACAGGCACTACAGCAGACACAGGCACTACCGCAGACACAGGCACTACAACAGACACAGGCACTACCGCAGACACAGGCACTACCGCAGACACAGGCACTACCGCAGACACAGCTACTACAGCAGACACAGGCACTACCGCAGACACAGCCACTACCGCAGACACAGGCACTACCGCAGACACAGGCACTACCGCAGACACAGGCACTACCGCAGACACAGGCACTACCGCAGACACAGGCACTACCGCAGACACAGCTACTACAGCAGACACAGGCACTACCGCAGACACAGCCACTACCGCAGACACAGGCACTACAGCAGACACAGGCACTACAGCAGACACAGCCACTACAGCAGACACAGCCACTACCACAGACACAGCCACTACCACAGACACAGGCACTACCGCAGACACAGCTACTACAGCAGACACAGCTACTACAGCAGACACAGGCACTACCGCAGACACAGGCACTACCACAGACACAGGCACTACCGCAGACACAGGCACTACCGCAGACACAGCCACTACCGCAGACACAGGCACTACCGCAGACACAGGCACTACCGCAGACACAGGCACTACCGCAGACACAGCTACTACAGCAGACACAGGCACTACCACAGACACAGGCACTACAGCAGACACAGGCACTACCGCAGACACAGGCACTACAACAGACACAGGCACTACCGCAGACACAGGCACTACCGCAGACACAGGCACTACCGCAGACACAGCTACTACAGCAGACACAGGCACTACCACAGACACAGGCACTACAGCAGACACAGGCACTACCGCAGACACAGGCACTACAACAGACACAGGCACTACTGCAGACACAGGCACTACCGCAGACACAGGCACTACCGCAGACACAGCTACTACAGCAGACACAGGCACTACCGCAGACACAGCCACTACCGCAGACACAGGCACTACCGCAGACACAGGCACTACCGCAGACACAGGCACTACCGCAGACACAGGCACTACCGCAGACACAGGCACTACCGCAGACACAGCTACTACAGCAGACACAGCCACTACCACAGACACAGCCACTACCACAGACACAGCCACTACCACAGACACAGGCACTACCGCAGACACAGGCACTACCGCAGACACAGCTACTACAGCAGACACAGGCACTACCGCAGACACAGGCACTACCACAGACACAGGCACTACCGCAGACACAGCCACTACCACAGACACAGGCACTACCGCAGACACAGGCACTACCGCAGACACAGGCACTACCGCAGACACAGCTACTACAGCAGACACAGGCACTACCGCAGACACAGGCACTACCGCAGACACAGGCACTACCGCAGAACGGGATCTTAAGCACTTTGTTTTTTTGCAGGACCCAACGTATCACACAAAATGGATGACGTTTTGGCTCGAGCGCTACTTTCAACTACTGGCTGAAATGATACAAAATCTCTGTAGCATCATTTTAAATAACTAAATATTCAAGAGGACAAACTAGCCAAAGCATCAACTGCGATCCATTCATCTGACACAGACATTTTCTGTTCAATTAAACAGGTTGTAAAACAAGAAAGACATTATTCATTGGGTGAGAGTGGTATTTTGAAAACCACATCAAGGCCAGGCAGCCATATCATCTTCTAAATCTCACATCACCAGCCCCCGTCCTCACCCCCCCACGGAGCCAGACCCTCAGCAGATTGAGTGACAGACACTGTCACCACCAGGACACATTCCACGGGATTAACATCAACATCTGGATCAACAAGGTGGCAGAAGGAGTGTGTGTGTGTGTGTGTGTGTGTGTGTGTGTGTGTGTGTGTGTGTGTGTGTGTGTGTGCGTAGGTGTGTGTGTAGGTGTGTGTGTAGGTGTGTGTGTAGGTGTGTGTGTGTAGGGGGGGGGGGGGTTACAGGCCAGTTGGTTCCCTGCGTCTCTTAACAAAGAAGTGCTAAGGGAGGCATCATGTCTGCTCCACAGCTAAACACCACTCCAAACCTGTCCAACACATCCACAGGTCAATGGGACCTCACTATTACGTGGGCCATCTTACCTCTGGCTGTACTTGGTCCATTGACATACAACAATATTAACATCAACCGTAGAGCCTCCGGAGCACATTTTGGTGGGTACTCAACAGTCCCCCATCTACCCCCTGTGTCCTGGTCAACGTCAAGGTGGGTACTCAACAGTCCCCCATCTACACCCTGTGTCCTGGTCAACGTTTAGGAATGTTACTCAGCTTGGCAACTAGAGGAGCCCAATAAACAACCGTGTCTACCCACCCGTCTGACCAATAGAGGAGCTCAGTGCTGGAAAGTCACTTTCACACCCAGTTAAAGGCCTACTATGTCATTAAACCAGCCTGTAAATACAACTAACCTTCTCATGTAGCGGTCATTATAACACAATCCCTCTGGCTGTATGGGGTCATTATAACACACCACCTCTGGCTGTATGGGGTCATTATAACACACCACCTCTGGCTGTATGGGGTCATTATAACACACCCCCTCAATACCTCTGGCTGTATGGGGTCAATATAACACACCACCTCAATCCCTCTGGTTGTATGGGGTCATTATAACACACCACCTCAATACCTCTGGTTGTATGGGGTCCATATAACACAATCCCTCTGGCTGTATGGGGTCATTATAACACACCACCTCTGGTTGTATGGGGTCATTATAACACACCACCTCAATACCTCTGGCTGTATGGGGTCATTATAACACAATCCCTCTGGCTGTATGGGGTCATTATAACACACCACCTCAATATCTCTGGCTGTATGGGGTCATTATAACACACCACCTCAATACCTCTGGCTGTATGGGGTCATTATAACACAATACCTCTGGCTGTATGGGGTCAATATAACACACCACCTTAATACCTCTGGCTGTATTGGGTCATTATAACAATACCTCTGGCTGTATGGGGTCAATATAACACCTCAATACCTCTGGTTGTATGGGGTCAATATAACACACCACCACAATACCTCTGGCTGTATGGGGTCATTATAACACCTCAATACCTCTGGCTGTATGGGGTCAATATAACACACCACCTTCAATACCTCTGGCAGTATGGGGTCAATATAGCAATACCTCTGGCGGTATGGGGTCATTATAACACAATACCTCTGGCAGTATGGGGTCAATATAGCAATACCTCTGGCTGTATGGGGTCAATATAACACACCACCACAATACCTCTGGCGGTATGGGGTCATTATAACACACCACCTCAATACCTCTGGCTGTATGGGGTCATTATAACACCTCAATACCTCTGGCTGTATGGGGTCATTATAACACAATACCTCTGGCGGTATGGGGTCATTATAACACAATACCTCTGGCAGTATGGGGTCATTATAACACACCACCTCAATACCTCTGGCAGTATGGGGCCAATATAGCAATACCTCTGGCGGTATGGGGTCATTATAACATACCACCTCAATACCTCTGGCTGTATGGGGTCATTATAACACACCACCTCAATACCTCTGGCTGTATGGGGTCAACATAACACACCACCACAATACCTCTGGCTGTATGGGGTCATTA
This sequence comes from Oncorhynchus clarkii lewisi, assembly GCF_045791955.1. NCBI lineage: Eukaryota > Metazoa > Chordata > Actinopteri > Salmoniformes > Salmonidae > Oncorhynchus > Oncorhynchus clarkii. The sequence goes on from NW_027260953.1 coordinate 87,272, forward strand.
TAACAATACCTCTGGCTGTATGGGGTCATTATAACACAATCCCTCTGGCTGTATGGGGTCAATATAACACACCACCACAATACCTCTGGCGGTATGGGGTCATTATAACACACCACCACAATACCTCTGGCTGTATGGGGTCATTATAACACCTCAATACCTCTGGCTGTATGGGGTCATTATAACACCTCAATGCCTCTGGCTGTATGGGGTCATTATAACACAATACCTCTGGCTGTATGGGGTCAATAAAACACACCAGGTTAGTAATGGAGATCCGTCTACTTTACTTTCCATCTACTACTAGACACCAACATCCCCTACACACCACCTCTACAGACCAGACAGACTTACCCCCACACACCACCTCTACAGAGCAGACAGACTTACCCCCACACACCACCTCTACAGAGCAGACAGACTTACCCCCACACACCACCTCTACAGAGCAGACAGACTTACCCCCACACACCACCTCTACAGAGCAGACAGACTTACCCCCACACACCACCTCTACAGAGCAGACAGACTTACCCCCACACACCACCTCTACAGAGCAGACAGACTTACCCCTACACACCACCTCTACAGAGCAGACAGACTTACCCCCACACACCACCTCTACAGAGCAGACAGACTTACCCCCACACACCACCTCTACAGAGCAGACAGACTTACCCCTACACACCACCTCTACAGACCAGACAGACTTACCCCTACACACCACCTCTACAGAGCAGACAGACTTACCCCCACACACCACCTCTACAGAGCAGACAGACTTACCCCCACACACCACCTCTACAGAGCAGACAGACTTACCCCCACACACCACCTCTACAGAGCAGACAGACTTACCCCCACACACCACCTCTACAGAGCAGACAGACTTACCCCTACACACCACCTCTACAGACCAGACAGACTTACCCCTACACACCACCTCTACAGACCAGACAGACTTACCCCTACACACCACCTCTACAGAGCAGACAGACTTACCCCTACACACCACCTCTACAGAGCAGACAGACTTACCCCTACACACCACCTCTACAGAGCAGACAGACTTACCCCCACACACCACCTCTACAGAGCAGACAGACTTACCCCCACACACCACCTCTACAGAGCAGACAGACTTACCCCCACACACCGCCTCTACAGAGCAGACAGACTTACCCCCACACACCACCTCTACAGAGCAGACAGACTTACCCCCACACACCACCTCTACAGACCAGACAGACTTATCCCCACACACCACCTCTACAGAGCAGACAGACTTACCCCCACACACCACCTCTACAGAGCAGACAGACTTACCACCACCTCTACAGAGCAGACAGACTTACCACCACCTCTACAGACCAGACAGACTTACCCCCACACACCACCTCTACAGACCAGACAGACTTACCCCTACACACCACCTCTACAGAGCAGACAGACTTACCCCTACACACCACCTCTACAGAGCAGACAGACTTACCCCCACACACCACCTCTACAGAGCAGACAGACTTACCACCACCTCTACAGACCAGACAGACTTACCCCCACACACCACCTCTACAGAGCAGACAGACTTACCCCCACACACCACCTCTACAGACCAGACAGACTTACCCCCACACACCACCTCTACAGAGCAGACAGACTTACCACCACCTCTACAGACCAGACAGACTTACCCCCACACACCACCTCTACAGACCAGACAGACTTACCCCCACACACCACCTCTACAGAGCAGACAGACTTACCACCACCTCTACAGACCAGACAGACTTACCGCGCTGGCGTCGACATCACTGTGCACCGCCACTGTTTTGATACCCATCTTCTTACATGTTTTCATCACCTGCCAGAGACAATGAAGAAGACGTGTGATCAGCTTCTATTCAATACATCAATAATAATAATAATAGTCTATAATGTTTACTAGGTGCTATAGACCTGCTATAGGCGCAGTAGAGAGATGAGACACGGTGTAGCTTAGGAGGGCTTTCATCCTGTCTCTTAACCTGAGAACCAGTGATGCTTAGTTAACACACAGTCTTACCCTGCAGGCGATCTCTCCTCTGTTTGCAATGAGGATCTTATCAAAGGTCTAGTAGGGTGAAAGGGAAGAAAGAGATTAGTTTGGGAACTCATTGTCACAACAAATCATTTGCTCCTGTGTGTGTGTGTGTGTGTGTGTGTGTGTGTGTGTGTGTGTGTGTGTGTGTGTGTGTGTGTGTGTACCAGTAAACACGTAGAAACACAGTAAGTGAAAGCGTCTGGTTCTGTCAGTCTTTCCGTTCCTCTGGTCTGAACACCTTATTAAATGAAACGTCTTTCCTCTGTCCCCTCTCCCCCCGCCCCCCCCACTCACAGCTCAACCCCCTGCCTGTCCTACTGCTAAACACTATGGCCAGAGGCAAGGTTGGCGGTTTGAAGATGAAAGGACAAAGCTAGGAGGATGTGACATGTTGTTTATATTGGGGATGGAGGGAAATTAAGGTTTCCCCTTGTAACATTTAGAGAGAAAAGATAATACTCTGCTAGCAACAAATAAAATACATTCTGTGTGACCCAGGTTCATGTTGACAAACCTCCACAAGTCATGACAAAGTACTGTTTTTAAATCAGAGGTCTGTCAACACAAAGTACTGTATTTAAGCAGATGTCTGTCAACACAAAGTACTGTATTTAATTTCAATACAGAACTACTCCTGTCCTTCCTGGCATCATGTGACAACCCTGCACCCAGTGAGCCATACTACTCCTATCCTTCCTGGCATCATGTGACAACCCTGCACCCAGTGAGCCATACTTCTCCTATCCTTCCTGGCATCATGTGACAACCCTGCACCCAGTGAGCCATACTACTCCTATCCTTCCTGGCATCATGTGACAACCCTGCACCCAGTGAGCCATACTACTCCTATCCTTCCTGGCATCATGTGACAACCCTGCACCCAGTGAGCCATACTACTCCTATCCTTCCTGGCATCATGTGACAACCCTGCACCCAGTGAGCCATACTTCTCCTATCCTTCCTGGCATCATGTGACAACCCTGCACCCAGTGAGCCATACTACTCCTATCCTTCCTGGCATCATGTGACAACCCTGCACCCAGTGAGCCATACTTCTCCTATCCTTCCTGGCATCATGTGACAACCCTGCACCCAGTGAGCCATACTTCTCCTATCCTTCCTGGCATCATGTGACAACCCTGCACCCAGTGAGCCATACTACTCCTATCCAATGTTCCCTCTATACTGCACCTTTAGAGACTGAACGCCACTGAGTTCACCCAATTAGTTTGCACTACGGGGCCTTCGTAAAGTATTCAGACCCCTTGACTTTTTCCACATTTTGTTACGTTACAGCCTTATTCTAAAATGGATTCAATAAGATGTTTTTAAATCCTCAGCATCTACACGCATTGCCCCATAATGAAACAGAGAAACAAGTTTATGAAATGTTTGCAAATTTATAATTAAAAAAAAAAAAAATAGCTTAGTAGTATTCAGATCCTTCGTTATGAGACTCGAAATTGAGCTCAGGTGCATCCTGTTAACATTGATCATCCTTGAGATGTTTCTACAACTTGAATGGAGTCCACCTGGGGTAAATTCAATGCATTGGACATGATTTGGAAAGGCATATACCTATTTATATAAGGTCCCACAGTTGACAGTGCATGTCAGAGCAAAAACCAAGCCATGAGGTCGAAGGAATTGTCCGTAGAGCTCCGAGACAGGATTGTGTCGAGGCACAGATCTGGGGAAGGGTATCAAAACATTCCTGCAGCAATCAAGGTCCCCAAGAACACAGTGGCCTCCATCATTCTTAGCCTCCATCATAGATCTGGCCACCCGGCCAAACTGATCAATCGGGGGAGAAGGGCCTTGGTCGGGGAGGTGACAAGAACCCGATGGTCACTCTGACAGAGCTCCAGAGATCCTCTGTGGAGATGGGAGAACCTTCTGGAAAGACAACCATCTTTGCAGCACTCCACCAATCAGGCCTTAATGGTAGAGTGGCCAGACAGAAGCTACTCCTTAGTAAAAGGCACATGACAGCCCGCTTGGAGTTTGCCAAAAGGCACCTAAAGACTTTCAGACTTTGAGAAAAAAGATTCTCTGGTCTGATGAAACCAAGATTGAAGTCTTTGGCCTGAATGCCAAGCATTCCTCCATGTCTGGAGGAAACCTGGCACCATCCCTACGGTGAAGCATGGAGGTGGCAGCATCATGCTTTGGGGATGTTTTTCAGTGGCAGGGACTGAGAGATTCTTCAAATAGCCACTTTTTGCCTCAATGACAATACCACCCATACCTTATCACAACACAACTGACTGGCTCAAACGCATTAAGGAAAGAAATTCTACAAATTAACTTTTAAGAAGGCAAACCTGTTCATTGAAATGCATTCCAGGTGACTACCTCATGAATCTGGTTGAGAGAATGCCAAGAGTGTACAAAGCTGTCATCAAGGCAAAGGGTGGCTACTTTGAAGAATCTCAAATATAAAATATATTTTGATTTGTTTAACACTATTTTTGGTTACTACATGATTCCATATGTGTTATTTCATAGTTTTGATGTCTTCAATATTATTCTACAATGTAGAAAATTGTCAAAAATAAAGAAAAACCTTTGAATGAGGCGGTGTTGTACAACTTTTGACCAGTAGTGTATGTAAATGTGATTTCAGTTTCTTTATTTATTTTTTAAATTAGCAAAACAAATTCTACTGTTTTTGCTTTGTCATTATGGGGTATTGTGTGTATATTGATGGGGGGGGGGGGATGATTTAATCCATTTAGAATATGGTTGTAATGTAACAAAATGTGGAAAAAGTCAAGGGGTCTCAATACTTTCCGAAGGAAAAAGTATTTTTCTGTGATCGAATCAACATTATATCAGCCCCTTTTCAATGCAACAAGCCAAAACAAATCTAACTTAGCAAGATTTAGTCTGTGATGTTGTAGGCAGAGCTGGAGCACAACGGAGTAGAATTCTATTGGCTCATGAGCCGTCTTTCAATCCCCTGTAGGATATATATCAAAAGCTATTTGCATGTTTAAATGTTATGGGATTTGCTCCATTGGTTTTGTCGGTAGGCCTACATTATGCTCCAATAGCATGTCTGTCTAAAACTGTAAGGGTACAGCCTCCGTTCACTGTAAACGCTCGCCGGACGTTGTACAGCATTCTCACAACTTTCAACTCACAAGACCTGAAATGTGCTCTGTGCTCAGTGCCCCCCCCCAAAAAAAATGTTGAGGTAACATTGGTCCTAGCCTTCCATGCATCCTTGTGACAGCCCTGCACCCTGTGAATCATATGTTACCTTCTCATTGGAATCATAAACAGTGGAGTACTGGACTCGACTGGACGCCACACAGCATCTGGACTGGAAAGAGGCATGCTGCGGGGAAACATTTCAGAAACATGAACGTTATAGTACCATCATAAACACCACTCTTCGCTATTCTTTATAATGGACACATGCCGAACATCACAAAGAGGTGAAGGTTAAACGTGATGGCAGCGGTGTTGTTTCTATTACACCAACAGCGCCCAGTATTGCTGAGCTGGAACGAAGGCAAATCCCGATATTATCATTCAAAGACAGTTACATTTAGTCATGTGGTGAAGGTTCGACCAGTTCAGGATTGTGTTATATAGTGTAACAACTTATTAACAAGATGCTAACGGGTTGGACGCTTTGACATTGACAGAGGAGGAACGGACGAAGCTGTACATTCTCTAATACGAATAACTTAAACATTTATACCGCGAAATTAAACATTTAAATGTCAGAGTAGAGAATGCTTACATCTTACAAACTTCAAAAGAAGAGAGACGGCTTGAGAGAAGGCGTGTGAGTGACAGACAGACTTGCTAGCTTGGCAGGCTAGCGAACAGATGTCCAATTGTGTGGTGCTAGAAACTTGCATTAAAAGGCATAGATTGTCGGGTGTTTCGGTTTTGCAAGAGCTCTTCATGAATTTCAAATAACTAGCTACAAGATTAAGTTTACAATAACTGACAGCTCACCTTAGCAACAAGCAAAACTCTTCGCAGGGTTGAAGTGATCATGTACGCCGCCATGTCTGTCCGGGTGAGAGGAGCGCAGTAGTGACGTGTAACAGGGGAGTGTGCTCCGTCTTCCAATCAAATCGAGTAACCGGACGTAGAAGTACGTACGTAGAAGGACGTCGGTAGAGCTTGAGGGTTTTCAATGTATTTAGACTGAATGGACCATACAGTAGAGCCTACTTTTATAATGCAAAGCCTCGTCTTACTTCTTTGTCCATCTGTTTTCTCACCTTCTCGCCTGTTTTCCTACCTTTTCAAATGATATGAACAACAATGATGTTGAATATTATCAACATAGTAGGTATTTCGAGTGACATTTGGAATTTGTGGACTTTTACAGAGATAAGCCTAGAAGAAATCCATTATTCCTATATTTTCATAATGTAATTGTAGTGTCATACAGTAGAATACAGTCATGTACAATATCAATGTATCTTCATTATTCTCTGGAAATGGGGAAGAAATCTATAAAAACTGAAATGATGGAATTAGGTCTATATCTGGGTTGGCCTATAGACTTCTTTCCCCAACTCTTTAACCGTTCTTTCCTGTTGTATCGTCTCTCGTTATTGTCCACTGCAATGACAGGAATAAAATCAGAACACAGCAGGCCGTGTAAACTCCAACCTGTAAGAAATGACTGGCGCGGTGTTAAAATACTCATGCGATGTAAATTTAGTGTCAGGTACACGGTATGTTATCCTCGCTGATTTTACTCGTGTAAAATACAGTCATGTACAATATTTTTTGGTTTGTTTTTAAAATGGTCGAATTAATAAACTAAAGGGGTCTCATTTCAATGACCTTTTTTTTAAACGAACAAACATGAAATAACAAAACAAGTTGTATTTCTCATAAACAATAGTTTGGTGGCGATCAATCCAAGTTGTCCAGCCATATTAAGGATAAAGTAATCCCTTCTCCACATAAATAATGAATCATTGAATTGATGATTCTGAACAATAAACGCATGATAATTTATGCATAAATGTAATTTATTATCTTACATATCAGTAGGGTACATATACAATTTAGACTTGTATACATTCCATATCATACTTGTTGGTGTAGGGAGCGTTCAAACTGAACTTTCTTTTAATGCAAAACATTTACAGAGAGACACGAATTTAAAAAAGGAATTAAGACAGGCATTTTAAACATCACATTCATTTTACTAACACGTTTGTTAACATAATATAGACTTACAGAAAAACAACACAGCAACTTTCTTTTTTATATAAATTATGTCTCAACTGGGCATCTCAAGAGGTCGTTCATGGAGGACAACGCATATTCAACCTGTTCAACTTCAACAAAAACTTGTTTCCAATTTGTTTAAATGTGCACAATTAAACTAAGGTTAACTTTGGCACTTATTTAAAATACTTTTAAATAGTTCATGTTCAGTCTCAAACTCCCAATCAACTGTAAAAATAACCGATCTCAAAATGACAACGAAAGACTGATAATTAAACAACCATCGAAAGAAAAATAACGTTTGTTTTTTACATAAGACATTTTCTTCTTTGGCTTCCAATGTTTTAGTGCAACGTTCTTGATTCATATTTCAGTCGCGCGTAAAGCGTCCATTTAGGCCAGTCAGATGCTCATTGTATTTGTTGCCTGTTTTTCCTTCATTTTTTTGCCGTCGTTTTCCCGTTAGTCTTGAGTGTGGTCCTCAGACATACCACTCACTGAAGTTGGACGAGAGGTTGCTGTGTCCGCTACCGAGGACCGCAGAGTCCGGGGACATGGTGCTCTGGGTCTCCGAAGCAGGGGACACTAAACTCGGGGGCGTCGAGGACTCATATCCGCTGCTGGCTCCGGGCGAAGTGTCTGCTACTGACAAAGAATCATGCACCTAAAATAAATCAAAACAAATCTGTCAACAAACAATCCCTCAAAGATGACCACAATTTCGGCACAAAAGTCCCCACAATTTTGTCACAGAACAAAGTTGTCCAGGACAAGTATATTTTGGCAAAGACAGAAAACGGACCTTCATATGTTTTCTCAGAGAGCTGGGGTGTGTGTAGGACTTGACACACTTCTTGCACAGATAGGGCTTGTCAGACGTGTGAACGTGCAGGTGTTTCTTGCGGTCACTGCTGTTGGCGAAGCGTCTGTCGCAGCCGAAGAAATCACACATGAACGGTTTCTCCCCTGGTGGAGAACAGAAGGAGGGGATTAGTTGAAATGTGTTTGTTGGTTTAAATACAGTCACAGTTGTTTTCAAATATCTGATACGATTTAGTTATAGGCCCCGCCGATAAAACCCTAAGCGCATCAACAAATAAAAACATGGGAGAGTTATCAATCCTTTTTTAAACTTTCTAAACAACCTCACTTCATACAAAACTCAAATCAGATGTCTAAAACTGACGTTTATATCCATGAGATATTCAACCTGCAGACATCAAATCAAAATTAAATCAAACTGTATTTGTCACATACAACAAGTGTAGACTTTACCGTGAAATGCTTACTGACAAGCCCTTCACCAACAGCGCAGTTCAAGACGAGTTAAGAAAATATTTACCAAATTAACTAAAGTAAAAAAAATATATAAAAAGTAACACAACATAACAATAATGAGGCTATATTTCGTTTTAAATTACCTGTGTGAGTTCTCTTGTGTATCTTCAAGTTCTCAGAGCGCGCAAAGACCTTGCTGCACGCGGGGAACGGACACGCGAAAGGCTTCTCTCCAGTGTGCACCCGAATATGATTCACCAGCTTGTATTTGGCCTTGAACGATTTGTTCTCGCGCGGGCACTCTTCCCAGAAGCAGGTGTGGCTACTCTGCTCGGGCCCACCAACGTGCTCCACGGAGACGTGCGTAACCAGCTCGTGCATGGTGCCGTAGGTCTTGCCACAGCACCGGCTCGCCCCGCCGGGCTGGTCCGGGTCTATCCACTTGCAGATCAACTCTTGCTTGATGCACTGCTGCCGCATGAAGCGGAAGAACGCGGCTGGGTGATGATGGTGGTGAGCTGCCATGCCCATGTTGTGACCCATTGCCCCATATTGACCGTAAGGATCGCTCCTTGGACCGGAAACATGGTGATACTGGTCCGCTCTCCCGAATACCTCCCCTGGTAGCCCCAACCGGCCGCCCAGCACGTTAGCAGAGCCGTGGTGCTGGTCTTGCATCCCGGGAAAGAGGAGGTGTCCATGCCCGTGGCCCTGGCCCTCTACGTGTGAGTGATGGAGAGACCCAGCCATAGTCCTGAGGAGAGAGTGCTGATCGCTGACAGGGGAAGAGTCTCCGAATCCCCGGTTACGCAGGATAAAGTCCCGTGTAGAGTTGGCGTAGGATGGGCCATACCCAGGTCCCTGGCTGGCGATGTGGACCGACTCCATAAAGCTGGGGTCTCTCTCCTGCATCTCGACTGGTGAATGCGCTGAGTGGTGCCTTTGGAACGCGCTCGCACTGACCCCTGAGCCTGATTGCTGGTGACCTCCCTCCAACAGCATCACAGCACGAGCCTGGGCTCGATGAATGGAACGATGCGCAAAGTAAATATGTGAACTGTAGGCGAACTGTAGGCGAACTGTAGGCGTGCGTAGAAAGCGGTTGAAGAAGTGTCCAAAAGCTCCAAATAAAAATATGTTTCTTTCTCAAATGAGGACTCAATATCTTGCCGCAAAACACATTCCAGATAATTCCTCAGCACCCCAAGGAGAAAAAACTTCCCCAAGCTGTGAATGAATAGTTTTGCAGGAGTCTCAACAGGAATGTGCCAGGTCATTTACCCGGGAATGAATAAAGGTCTTGTGGTAAATGTTCAGAATGCTGTTTGTAAGTATGACTATTCACTACAACGTGAAAATGCTTATCCCGGGGTCTTCAAAGGGCACTTCTTACCTCCCCTTTTTACAGAACCCCGGGTGTTCACCAAACGCACCCTAATTGGCCACTGCAGCTCATCCCGATCCCAGCCATTCCACCAATTACAGGCAAGCGTCTCATGACTAATAGATGCTTGCTCCGCCCATGTTTTATTACTTTGGAAAGTCTTAACGGGAAAATGACAAATGTTAGGTGAAATCCTGAAAGTGAAACCAGTCACTTCCTTTACGTTGCTTGAATGCTGAATAGTGACGGGGGAAAAAATATGCATTCAGTTGTGTGGAAAGTATATATTTTCACTCACACAACACACACACACGCGTTTAATAATAGATTTTGCAAGCTAACCATATGTTATGTCAGATCAAAGCTAACATCTGTTTTAACTGATGCACCTCAGCCATACAATTTCATTAGGCCTAAATAAACCCCCCCAGGGAGATTTATGTTTCAAGTGAATAAAATGGACTTACAGCAAGGAGAAGAATGACCCCCCCCCCAAAAAAAAGTTCCATTGCTCCATGGTTACAGTTACGCACGGCCCTACCTCTTTTGTCCCGCTGGAAACACCACAGGAGTGAGTCGAGTTCAAAGGCAGCCCTGCAGCTCTGGGTTGGAGGGAAAAACAACCTTTCAGTCTGAGAGAATGAAGTGTCTCTGTGGAAACATAAAACATTAACCCTGTCCTGTTAGAGGCGCAGAGGAAGATACAACAAAACAGCTATAGGACCAAAATACAATTGCAAATGTTTGAAATCCGATTCCAAATGATTAGCAGAATCTTCAAGACTTTTCATTTTGGAACATGACATGGCATCCCATGTTCCTTACTATCCACTGAATGTGTCAAACCATATATAGAATGAAAAGTGGATATTCTGTAAACGAAATATTTAATATTTTATTGCGAATTCAATTATGTGACAAATGCCCAAGGAAAAGTTGAATTTCTTACAATTCCACGTTTTACATTTAGTAAATATATCCTTGTGGCCACAACTATCAAATGTTATATTTATATAGAAAGGATACAGTTTATAACAAAATCAAACGTGGCAAAAGAAAACAACGTTTATTTTTGCTAATCGGCGGAGGAAAAAAACCCTCAACCAACATGGATTAAATTTGAAGTAAATCTGTCTTCTCATGATAGGCTATAGAGGGCATTGACATTATGCATATGTAGTCCCGGCCTATAGATGCCACAGATGTTCACTTGGCGAGCGTCCTCGTGCTTACCACTGGGGGGCGCATCTCAATAATTCCGAGTATATTCTCATCTCCCTTTCCTTCGAATCCACTGATCTGAAAAGACTGGAGTGAGGAAATAAATCACCTTCATCCGCCATATTGCTTTCTTCTGTTTTTCAAATCAGTGCCGCCTGAGCTGAAGGAATAGGTGATGAAGAGAGGACGCCATTTTACACCATTGGGATACGGTCATAGATCTGCCAGTTTTTCTTACAACTATGTGGGGACGGACCACCTGGTTCTAACCGGGTTTACGGCCAATTTACAGAATATGCCTCATGCTCCTCGGTAGTCCAAAACCTGGGCGGACCGCGTTAAGATCAACGTGGTTTCCCCAAATCAGCGCGGTTTCTATCTGCAGCTGCAGGAAGCATAAAGGACAGAGAAAGGCAAGACAGCCAGCCCGAGGCCCGTCTCTACTACCATGCAGCGGCCGGGTGGTCGCCATCGCCACAATGGCCACTCTCTGCTCCGCAATAACAATTCCATGATCTCATACATCGCTTCTCCTTCACCGCGCGCTTCTACCACAGGCGCCTATGCGGAATACTCCACCAACAACAACAGGCCGATAAAGCCCGAGCTGGTCTGCAAATGGACGGACCACGAGCACCGTGACCGAACTTCAAAACAAAGGATATGCGACCAAACTTTCAGCTCCATGCACGAGCTGGTGGACCACGTAAGCACCGAGCACGTCGCTGGGCTCGAGCCCCTGAGCCATGTTTGTATGTGGGAAGAATGCCTGAGAGAAGGAAAGGCGTTTAAAGCCAAATATAAACTGATAAACCACATCAGGGTACACACTGGGGAGAAACCGTTCTCATGCACTTTCCCAGACTGCGGGAAAGTGTTTGCTCGGTCGGAAAACCTCAAGATTCACACGCGCACGCACACAGGTATGTAGATTATGTTCCATAAAGGACACTGGGAATGCCAACAAAGAACCGACCCTTTCGTTTCCTTCATTCCACAGTGAAAGGTTATGTTATTCTACATGGCGTCATTGGGCCTATACTAAAAGTAAACAATGGGACAACATTTCAGATGTATATACAGTAGGTTAGTCACTGCTTGCCAGACAGGCAGAGCACGTCATCATGTTGACATGTTCCACACACAGTCCTATTCAGGAAGTAGCCTGTTTGTGGAGTAGTAGACTACACTGTGTGGTGGGGTTTGGCCATTGACAAGAAGTGAAGGACCTTTTAAAGGGAAGGTCCAGGGAAGCCAGCTGTAGAAAAGGGAGATTGTTCTCAGTCAGTGAAGTGACACTGTTTGACATATTTCATGCAGCTACATCAACTCGAGGTTGACAGATGAAGCACGGTACACAGGGTAGGGTGGAGCACGGTACACAGGGTAGGGTGGAGCGCGGTACACAGGGTAGGGTGGAGCACGGTACACAGGGTAGGGTGGAGCACGGTACACAGGGTAGGGTGGAGCGCGGTACACAGGGTAGGGTGGAGCGCGGTAATCACGGTAGGGTGGAGCGCGGTACACAGGGTAGGGTGGAGCGCGGTACACAGGGTAGGGTGGAGCGCGGTACACAGGGTAGGGTGGAGCGCGGTACACAGGGTAGGGTGGAGCGCGGTAATCACGGTAGGATGGAGCGCAGTACACAGGGTAGGGTGGAGCGCGGTACACAGGGTAGGGTGGAGCGCGGTAATCACGGTAGGATGGAGCGCGGTACACAGGGTAGGGTGGAGCGCGGTACACAGGGTAGGGTGGAGCGCGGTAATCACGGTAGGGTGGAGCGCGGTACACAGGGTAGGGTGGAGCGCGGTACACAGGGTAGGGTGGAGCGCGGTAATCACGGTAGGGTGGAGCGCGGTACACAGGGTAGGGTGGAGCGCGGTAATCACGGTAGGGTGGAGCGCGGTACACAGGGTAGGGTGGAGCGCGGTACACAGGGTAGGGTGGAGCGCGGTAATCACGGTAGGGTGGAGCGCGGTACACAGGGTAGGGTGGAGCGCGGTACACAGGGTAGGGTGGAGCGCGGTACACAGGGTAGGGTGGAGCGCGGTACACAGGGTAGGGTGGAGCGCGGTAATCACGGTAGGGTGGAGCGCGGTACACAGGGTAGGGTGGAGCGCGGTACACAGGGTAGGGTGGAGCGTGGTACACAGGGTAGGGTGGAGCGCGGTAATCACGGTAGGGTGGAGCGCGGTAATCACGGTAGGGTGGAGCGCGGTACACAGGGTAGGGTGGAGCGCGGTACACAGGGTAGGGTGGAGCGCGGTAATCACGGTAGGGTGGAGCGCGGTACACAGGGTAGGGTGGAGCGCGGTACACAGGGTAGGGTGGAGCGCGGTACACAGGGTAGGGTGGAGCGCGGTACACAGGGTAGGGTGGAGCGCGGTAATCACGGTAGGGTGGAGCGCGGTACACAGGGTAGGGTGGAGCGCGGTACACAGGGTAGGGTGGAGCGCGGTACACAGGGTAGGGTGGAGCGTGGTAATCACGGTAGGGTGGAGCGCGGTACACAGGGTAGGGTGGAGCGCGGTACACAGGGTAGGGTGGAGCGCGGTACACAGGGTAGGGTGGAGCGCGGTACACAGGGTAGGGTGGAGCGCGGTACACAGGGTAGGGTGGAGCGCGGTACACAGGGTAGGGTGGAGCGCGGTAATCACGGTAGGGTGGAGCGCGGTACACAGGGTAGGGTGGAGCGCGGTACACAGGGTAGGGTGGAGCGCGGTACACAGGGTAGGGTGGAGCGCGGTACACAGGGTAGGGTGGAGCGCGGTACACAGGGTAGGGTGGAGCGCGGTACACAGGGTAGGGTGGAGCGCGGTACACAGGGTAGGGTGGAACTTGTATGTTGTGTTGAAGATGTTTAGTCCTGTGACTGATGTCATCATTCTATTTCCTCCCCCATAACACCTTTCACCTCTCTTTCTAGGTGAGAAGCCATTTCAGTGTGAGTTCCCCGGCTGCCTGCGGAAATTCGCCAACAGTAGTGACCGTAAGAAGCACTCGCAGGTTCACACCAGCGCCAAACCGTACGACTGCAAGTCCCACGGCTGCTTCAAGTCCTACACGCACCCCAGCTCCCTCAGAAAACACATGAAGATCCACCTCAACGCACTCAAGTCCTCTCCTACCTCCGAACCCATAGACCTGTCGTTCACAGGGATTCTTGGGAAACGTAGTTCCCGGGATTACGTAGCTTCACGGACTAACTGCTCGTCCTCCAGGCTCTCGCTGGCTCCGACGGTGTCCAACATGAAGGAGTGGTACGTGTGTACCAGGACCACAGGTCAGGGACAGAACTACCTCCAACTCACAGCAGACCAGATCAAGTCAGAACCGTGTGGTGCTGATGAGGAGTATTATAACCCCACGTAGCAGGAGGCTTTGCATTAGGGACCGTGTCCACTACAATGGATCCTAAATACAGGGGTAGAAGCTGTAAGGACATGACATACGTCTCGTATCAATATGGCCATGTGATTATTTAAAACACTTATTATTATTATTATTATTATTATTTTAACCTTTTGTTTAACTAGGCGAGTCAGTTAAGGACGAATTCTTATTTACAATGACGGCCTACCCCCGGCCAAACCCGGACGACACTGGGCCAATTGTGCGCCGCCCTAGGGGACTCCCAATCACGGGCGGATATGATACAGCCTGGATTCTAACCAGGGACTGTAGTGACACAACTCCATGCACTGAGATGCAGTGCCTTAGACCGCTGCGCCACTCGGGAGCGATGAGCACAGCACACTTCCCCTGTCAATATGGAGATGGACAGATGTAATGGAGACTTACTGTATGTGTCAATGTCTGGGCCAGTGTTCATAATGAAGTGCCGTGTAAGAGTGCTGATCTGGGATCAGGTTAGCCTTTTAGATCATAATGAATACTAGAGAGAGGACCAGATCCTAGTGCTGATCTGGGATCAGGTTAGCCTTTTAGATCATAATGAATACTAGAGAGAGGACCAGATCCTAGTGCTGATCTGGGATCAGGTTAGCCTTTTAGATCATAATGAATACTAGAGAGAGGACCAGATCCTAGTGCTGATCTGGGATCAGGTTAGCCTTTTAGATCATAATGAATACTAGAGAGAGGACCAGATCCTAGTGCTGATCTGGGATCAGTTTATCCTTTTTAAAATCATATTGAAAAAGATAGCATTAGACAAGGAGGACCTGATCCTGGTTCAGCACTCTGAGGCTCTTTATGAGTACAGGCCCTGATGTCCGTGTGTTATCTAATGAGAAGCCGTAGCCGTGAAATGTATTGCCATAAGAGATTAAAGACAACGCCCCTCTGATTGACACCCGGGGGCCCGTATTCACAGAGCGTCTCAGAGTAGGAACGCTGATCTAGGATGTAAAAGACAAAACTGCTTTGTAAATACGGGGCCTGATCCGAGTTAGATTCTTAAAGATATTTGAGCTGCGCTTGATTTACTTATTGATGGAGTTGGCACTTTTCTGATTGGTCCATTGGTTCCTGTTGATTAACTGTTTTTGGAGTTGGCTCTTTTCTGATTGGTCCATTGGTTCCTGTTGATTAACTGTTTTTGGAGTTGGCTCTTTTCTGATTGGTCCATTGGTTCCTGTTGATTAACTGTTTTTGGAGTTGGCACTTTTCTGATTGGTCCATTGGTTCCTGTGCACCAGGCAAACTAAATCAAGCGCATCTCAAGTATTTGACAAATGTAATGGACTCATGTCTGGTTGTATAGCTACGCTACTGAAGCAGAGCGTTCGGTGTAGTAATGTAAACGTTAAGGTACCTCCGAGACGGTTTGCTCCGTTCCATAACTGTCAGATAGACTCTGTAAAGACTACTTCCAATGGAAGAAATGGCTAACGTTCCCTTGACAGCAGCTCCGGCCCTATAGAAGCCATGTTATGATGTACTTAATGACTTGGGTGTAAAACCGTGATGGGGTTTCGTTGAATTCTGAATGTGAGAAACGTTGCCAGAACCTCATGAGTCACTCTGTTTACATGTGACTGTGCTGATCAGTGTGGTGGTCGTTGCTGTGTTGACTTACAGCGACGAGGTTTATTATATTTTCTGAACATTTTATTATTGTGTTTTAAATCTATTTTCTCAGCCTTTCATAGTGCCTCATTAAACCCTATTCCCACATTGATATGTCTATTGGTGAGCTGTTAATTACCACACAACAGATTCATCCTCTATCTATGCTAATAACAGCTGATTTCAGTCAGACAAATATGTTTTCTATGTGGTCAAAGTGAATAGAAACTGTGTGTATAAATAATAATAAATACTCATAATTTCCCCCAGAAGTAACAAGTTGTCATTGCTTGTTTTTAAGCAGTATTGACAAGTGAATTATATTGACTATGTAAGGGGCCTCCTCTTTCGTTCTGGGAAGCACCATGAATGGCCTTTCTCTGTTTCTATTCACTTTGAAAGTTGAAAATGCTACTTTCTCGTTTGCATTATATACAGAAAGTGCCTTTGTGAATGGTAGGAATCAACCAGATGAAGAGACTTGAGGAAAATAGTCCAACCTGACAGACCAACTCCAGCCGGTTGCAAGGCGCCTGGACCACAAGGCAGCTGCCAGTGGATGAGTAAGAGAGGGCTTTTAACATGGAACCTACCGGGGGAACAGCGTTCTGTTGTCCTAACAAGACTGCTGAGATGAGTAAGAGAGGGCTTTTATCGTGGAACCTACCGGGGGAACAGCGTTCTGTTGTCATAACAACACTGCTGAGATGAGTAAGAGAGGGCTTTTAACATGGAACCTACCGGGGGAACAGCGTTCTGTTGTCATAACAACACTGCTGAGATGAGTAAGAGAGGGCTTTTAACATGGAACCTACCGGGGGAACAGCGTTCTGTTGTCATAACAACACTGCTGAGATGAGTAAGAGAGGGCTTTTAACATGGAACCTACCAGGGGAACAGCGTTCTGTTGTCCTAACAACACTGCTGAGATGAGTAAGAGAGGGCTTTTATCGTGGAACCTACCGGGGGAACAGCGTTCTGTTGTCATAACAACACTGCTGAGATGAGTAAGAGAGGGCTTTTAACATGGAACCTACCGGGGGAACAGCGTTCTGTTGTCATAACAACACTGCTGAGATGAGTAAGAGAGGGCTTTTAACGTGGAACCTACCGGGGGAACAGCGTTCTGTTGTCCTAACAACACTGCTGAGATGAGTAAGAGAGGGGCATTTATCATGGAACCTACCGGGGGAACAGCGTTCTGTTGTCATAACAACACTGCTGAGATGTGTAAGAGAGGGCTTTTAACGTGGAACCTACCGAAGGAACAGCGTTCTGTTGTCCTAACAACACTGCTGAGATGAGTAAGAGAGGGCTTTTAACGTGGAACCTACTGGGGGAACAGCGTTCTGTTGTCATAACACTGCTGAGATGAGTAAGAGAGGGCTTTTAACGTGGAACCTACTGGGGGAACAGCGTTCTGTTGTCATAACAACACTGCTGAGATGAGTAAGAGAGGGCTTTTAACATGGAACCTACCGGGGGAACAGCGTTCTGTTGTCCTAACAACACTGCTGAGATGAGTAAGAGAGGGCTTTTATCGTGGAACCTACCGGGGGAACAGCGTTCTGTTGTCATAACAACACTGCTGAGATGAGTAAGAGAGGGCTTTTAACATGGAACCTACCGGGGGAACAGCGTTCTGTTGTCATAACAACACTGCTGAGATGAGTAAGAGAGGGCTTTTATCGTGGAACCTACCGGGGGAACTGCGTTCTGTTGTCATAACAACACTGCTGAGATGAGTAAGAGAGGGCTTTTAACATGGAACCTACCGGGGGAACAGCGTTCTGTTGTCATAACAACACTGCAAAGATGAGTAAGAGAGGGCTTTTAACATGGAACCTACCGGGGGAACAGCGTTCTGTTGTCATAACAACACTGCTGAGATGAGTAAGAGAGGGCTTTTAACGTGGAACCTACCCGGGGAACAGCGTTCTGTTGTCCTAACAACACTGCTGAGATGAGTAAGAGAGGGCTTTTAACGTGGAACCTAATGGGGGAACAGCGTTCTGTTGTCATAACAACACTGCTGAGATGAGTAAGAGAGGGCTTTTAACGTGGAACCTACCGGGGAAACAGTGTTCTGTTGTCCTAACAACACTGCTGAGATGAGTAAGAGAGGGCTTTTAACATGGAACCTACCGGGGGAACAGCGTTCTGTTGTCCTAACAACACTGCTGAGATGAGTAAGAGAGGGCTTTTATCGTGGAACCTACCGGGGGAACAGCGTTCTGTTGTCATAACAACACTGCTGAGATGAGTAAGAGAGGGCTTTTAACGTGGAACCTACCGGGGGAACAGCGTTCTGTTGTCCTAACAACACTGCTGAGATGAGTAAGAGAGGGGCTTTTATCGTGGAACCTACCGGGGGAACAGCGTTCTGTTGTCATAACAACACTGCTGAGATGAGTAAGAGAGGGCTTTTAACGTGGAACCTACCGGGGGAACAGCGTTCTGTTTTCCTAACAACACTGCTGAGATGAGTAAGAGAGGGCTTTTAACGTGGAACCTACTGGGGGAACAGCGTTCTGTTGTCATAACAACACTGCTGAGATGAGTAAGAGAGGGCTTTTAACGTGGAACCTACCGGGGGAACAGCGTTCTGTTGTCCTAACAACACTGCTGAGATGAGTAAGAGAGGGCTTTTAACGTGGAACCTACTGGGGGAACAGCGTTCTGTTGTCATAACAACACTGCTGAGATGAGTAAGAGAGGGCTTTTAACGTGGAACCTACCGGGGGAACAGCGTTCTGTTGTCCTAACAACACTGCTGAGATGAGTAAGAGAGGGCTTTTAACGTGGAACCTACCGGGGGAACAGCGTTCTGTTGTCATAACAACACTGCTGAGATGAGTAAGAGAGGGCTTTTAACTTGGAACCTACCGGGGGAACAGCGTTCTGTTGTCCTAACAACACTGCTGAGATGAGTAAGAGAGGGCTTTTAACATGGAACCTACCGGGGGAACAGCGTTCTGTTGTCATAACAACACTGCTGAGATGAGTAGGAGAGGGCTTTTAACGTGGAACCTACCGGGGGAACAGCGTTCTGTTGTCCTAACAACACTGCTGAGATGAGTAAGAGAGGGCTTTTAACGTGGAACCTACCGGGGGAACAACGTTCTGTTGTCCTAACAACACTGCTGAGATGAGTAAGAGAGGGCTTTTAACGTGGAACCTACCGGGGGAACAGCGTTCTGTTGTCCTAACAACACTGCTGAGATGAGTAAGAGAGGGCTTTTAACATGGAACCTACCGGGGGAACAGCGTTCTGTTGTCCTAACAACACTGCTGATATGAGTAAGAGAGGGCTTTTAACATGGAACCTACCGGGGGGGAACACTGTTCTGTTGTCCTAACAACACTGCTGAGATGAGTAAGAGAGGGCTTTTAACATGGAACCTACCGGGGGAACACCATTCTGTTGTCATAACAACACTGCTGAGATGAGTAAGAGAGGGCTTTTAACATGGAACCTACCGGGGAACAGCGTTCTGTTGTCATAACAACACTGCTGAGATGAGTAAGAGAGGGCTTTTAACATGGAACCTACCGGGGGAAAACTGTTCTGTTGTCCTAACAACACTGCTGAGATGAGTAAGAGAGGGCTTTTAACATGGAACCTACCGGGGGAACACTGTTCTGTTGTCCTAACAACACTGCTGAGATGAGTAAGAGAGGGCTTTTAACATGGAACCTACCGGGGGAACACTGTTCTGTTGTCCTAACAACACTACTGAGATGAGTAAGAGAGGGCTTTTAACATGGAACCTACCGGGGGAACAGCGTTCTGTTGTCCTAACAACACTGTTGAGATGAGTAAGAGAGGGCTTTTATCGTGGAACCTACTGGGGGAACAGCGTTCTGTTGTCATGACAACACTGCTGAGATGAGTAAGAGAGGGCTTTTAACGTGGAACCTACCCGGGGAACACTGTTCTGTTGTCCTAACAACCCTGCTGAGATGAGTAAGAGAGGGCTTTTAACGTGGAACCTACCGGGGGAACAGCGTTCTGTTGTCCTAACAACACTGCTGAGAGGGGCTTTTAACGTGGAACCTACCGAACAACCCTGCTGAGATGAGTAAGAGAGGGCTTTTAACGTGGAACCTACCGGGGGAACAGCGTTCTGTTGTCCTAACAACACTGCTGAGAGGGGCTTTTAACGTGGAACCTACCGGGGGAACACCGTTCTGTTGTCCCAACAACACTGCTGAGATGAGTGAGAGAGGGCTTTTAACATGGAACCTACCGGGGGAACAGCGTTCTGTTGTCCTAACAACACTGCTGAGAGGGGCTTTTAACGTGGAACCTACCGGGGGAACAGCGTTCTGTTGTCCTAACAACACTGCTGAGATGAGTAAGAGAGGGCTTTTAACATGGAACCTACCGGGGGAACAGCGTTCTGTTGTCCTAACAACACTGCTGAGATGAGTAAGAGAGGGCTTTTAACATGGAACCTACCGGGGGAACAGCGTTCTGTTGTCCTAACAACACTGCTGAGATGAGTAAGAGAGGGCTTTTAACATGGAACCTACCGGGGGGGAACACTGTTCTGTTGTCCTAACAACACTGCTGAGATGAGTAAGAGAGGGCTTTTAACATGGAACCTACCGGGGGAACACCGTTCTGTTGTCATAACAACACTGCTGAGATGAGTAAGAGAGGGCTGTTGACATGGAACCTACTGGGGGAACAGCGTTCTGTTGTCCTAACAACACTGCTGAGATGAGTAAGAGAGGGCTTTTAACGTGGAACCTACCGGGGGAACAGCGTTCTGTTGTCATAACAACACTGCTGAGATGAGTAAGAGAGGGCTTTTAACATGGAACCTACCGGGGGAACACTGTTCTGTTGTCCTAACAACACTGCTGAGATGAGTAAGAGAGGGCTTTTAACATGGAACCTACCGGGGGAACACTGTTCTGTTGTCCTAACAACACTACTGAGATGAGTAAGAGAGGGCTTTTAACATGGAACCTACCGGGGGAACAGCGTTCTGTTGTCCTAACAACACTGTTGAGATGAGTAAGAGAGGGCTTTTATCGTGGAACCTACTGGGGGAACAGCGTTCTGTTGTCATAACAACACTGCTGAGATGAGTAAGAGAGGGCTTTTAACGTGGAACCTACCCGGGGAACACTGTTCTGTTGTCCTAACAACCCTGCTGAGATGAGTAAGAGAGGGCTTTTAACGTGGAACCTACCGGGGGAACAGCGTTCTGTTGTCCTAACAACACTGCTGAGAGGGGCTTTTAACGTGGAACCTACCGGGGGAACACCGTTCTGTTGTCCCAACAACACTGCTGAGATGAGTGAGAGAGGGCTTTTAACATGGAACCTACCGGGGGAACAGCGTTCTGTTGTCCTAACAACACTGCTGAGAGGGGCTTTTAACGTGGAACCTACCGGGGGAACAGCGTTCTGTTGTCCTAACAACACTGTTGAGATGAGTAAGAGAGGGCTTTTAACATGGAACCTACCGGGGGAACAGCGTTCTGTTGTCCTAACAACACTGCTGAGATGAGTAAGAGAGGGCTTTTAACATGGAACCTACCGGGGGGGAACAGCGTTCTGTTGTCATAACAACACTTCTTCCCCATTGTCTTATGTGGCTGATTGGGACACTGACTGCAGATAAAGGGACATTCTTAGACCCGGTGACGCCACTCTGTCTCAGTGGACATAGTCTGGATCCTAAATCACACCTCCTTCCCTATACAGCCCATTGGAGTGGTTGAAAGTAGTGTACTATATTGGGGGCTATCTGAGATGAGCCCACAGCCTGCAAAGTGGGAAAGAGAAAATAGCATGTCTTTTAGGCCCCTATCCATTCTCCATCAGATAGCATGTCCTTTAGTCCCCTATCCATTCTCCATCAGATAGCATGTCCTTTAGTCCCCTATCCATTCTCCATCAGATAGCATGTCCTTTAGTCCCTTATCCATTCTCCATCAAATAGCATGTCCTTTAGTCCCCTATCAAATAGCATGTCCTATAGTCCCCTTTAGTCCCCTATCCATTCTCCATCAAATAGCATGTCCTTCAGTCCCCTATCCATTCTCCATAAGATAGAATGTCCTTTAGTCCCCTATCCATTCTCCATCAGATAGCACGTCCTTTAGTCCCCTATCCATTCTCCATCAAATAGCATGTCCTATAGTCCCCTATCCATTCTCCATCAAATAGCATGTCCTATAGTCCCCTATCCATTCTCCATCAAATAGCATGTCCTTTAGTCCCCTATCCATTCCCCTATTCATTCTCCATCAAATAGCATGTCCTTTAGTCCCCTATCCATTCTCCATCAAATAGCATGTCCTTTAGTCCCCTATCCATTCCCCATCAAATAGCATGTATTTTAGTCCCCTATCCATTCTCCATCAAATAGCATGTCCTTTAGTCCCCTATCCATTCCCCTATCCATTCTCCATCAAATAGCATGTCCTTTAGTCCCCTATCCATTCTACATCAAATAGCATGTCCTTTAGTCCCTTTTCCATTCCCCTATCCATTCCCCTATCCATTCTCCATCAAATAGCATGTCCTTTAGTCCCCTATCCATTCTCCATCAAATAGCATGTCCTTTAGTCCCCTATCCATTCTCCATCAAATAGCATGTCCTTTAGTCCCCTATCCATTCTCCATCAAATAGCATGTCCTATAGTCCCCTATCCATTCTCCATCAAATAGCATGTCCTTTAGTCCCCTATCCATTCTCCATCAAATAGCATGTCCTTTAGTCCCCTATCCATTCTCCATCAAATAGCATGTCCTTTAGTCCCCTATCCATTCTCCATCAAATAGAATGTCCTTTAGTCCCCTATCCATTCCCCTATCCATTCTCCATCAAATAGCATGTCCTTTAGTCCCCTATCCATTCTCCATCAAATAGCATGTCCTTTAGTCCCCTATCCATTCCCCTATTCATTCTCCATCAAATAGCATGTCCTTTAGTCCCCTATCCATTCTCCATCAAATAGCATGTCATTTAGTCCCCTATCCATTCTCCATCAAATAGCATGTCTTTTAGTCCCCTATCTATTCTCCATCAAATAGCATGTCCTTTAGTCCCCTATCCATTCCCCTATCCATACCCCTATCCATTCTCCATCAAATAGCATGTCCTTTAGTCCCCTATCCATTCTCCATCAAATAGCATGTCCTTTAGTCCCCTATCCATTCTCCATCAAATAGCATGTCCTTTAGTCCCCTATCCATTCTCCATCAAATAGCATGTCCTTTAGTCCCCTATCCATTCCCCTATCCATTATCCATCAAATAGCATGTCCGTTAGTCCCCTATCCATTCCCCTATCCATTCTCCATCAAATAGCATGTCTTTTAGTCCCCTATCCATTCTCCATCAAATAGCATGTCCTTTAGTCCCCTATCCATTCCCCTATCCATACCCCTATCCATTCTCCATCAAATAGCATGTCCTTTAGTCCCCTATCCATTCTCCATCAAATAGCATGTCCTTTAGTCCCCTATCCATTCCCCTATCCATTATCCATCAAATAGCATGTCCGTTAGTCCCCTATCCATTCCCCTATCCATTCTCCATCAAATAGCATGTCTTATAGTCCCCTATCCATTCTCCATCAAATAGCATGTCCTTTAGTCCCCTATCCATTCTCCATCAAATAGAATGTCCTTTAGTCCCCTATCCATTCCCCTATCCATTATCCATCAAATAGCATGTCCTATAGTCCTCTATCCATTCTCCATCAAATAGCATGTCCTTTAGTCCCCTATCCATTCTCCATCAAATAGCATGTCCTTTAGTCCCCCATCCATTCTCCATCAAATAGCATGTCCTTTAGTCCCCTATCCATTCTCCATCAAATAGCATGTCCTTTAGTTCCCTATCCATTCCCCTATCCATTCTCCATCAAATAGCATGTCCTTTAGTCCCCTATCCATTCTCCATCAAATAGCATGTCCTTTAGTCCACTATCCATTCTCCATCAAATAGCATGTCCTTTAGTCCCCTATCCATTCCCCTATCCATTCTCCGTCAAATAGCATGTCCTTTAGTCCCCTATCCATTCCCCTATTCATTCTCCATCAAATAGCATGTCCTTTAGTCCCCTATCCATTCTCCATCAAATAGCATGTCCTTAGTCCCCTATCCATTCCCCTATTCATTCTCCATCAAATAGCATGTCCTTTAGTCCCCTATCCATTCTCCATCAAATAGCATGTCCTTAGTCCCCTATCCATTCCCCTATCCATTCTCCATCAAATAGCATGTCCTTAGTCCCCTATCCATTCCCCTATCCATTCTCCATCAAATAGCATGTCCTTTAGTCCCCTATCCATTCTCCATCAAATAGCATGTCCTTTAGTCCCCTATCCATTCTCCATCAAATAGCATGTCCTTTAGTCTCCTATCCATTCCCCTATCCATTCTCCATCAAATAGCATGTTCTTTAGTCCCCTATCCATTCCCCTACAAATAGCATGTCCTTTAGTACCCTATCCATTCTCCATCAAATAGCATGTCCTTTAGTCCCCTATCCATTCTCCATCAAATAGCATGTCCTTTAGTCCCCTATCCATTCCCCTATCCATTCTCCATCAAAAAGCATGTCCTTTAGTCCCCTATCCATTCTCCATCAAATAGCATGTCCTTTCGTCCCCTATCCATTCTCCATCAAATAGCATGTCCTTTAGTCCCCTATCCATTCCCCTATCCATTCCCCTATCCATTCTCCATCAAATAGCATGTCCTTTAGTCCCCTATCCATTCTCCATCAAATAGCATGTCCTTTAGTCCCCTATCCATTCTCCATCAAATAGCATGTCCTTTAGTCCCCTATCCATTCTCCATCAAATAGCATGTCCTTTAGTCCCCTATCCATTCCCCTATCCATTCTCCATCAAATAGCATGTCTTATAGTCCCCTATCCATTCTCCATCAAATAGCATGTCCTTTAGTCCCCTATCCATTCTCCATCAAACAGAATGTCCTTTAGTCCCCTATCCATTCCCCTATCCATTATCCATCAAATAGCATGTCCTATAGTCCCCTATCCATTCTCCATCAAATAGCATGTCCTTTAGTCCCCTATCCATTCTCCATCAAATAGCATGTCCTTTAGTCCCCTATCCATTCTCCATCAAATAGCATGTCCTTTAGTCCCCTATCCATTCTCCATCAAATAGCATGTCCTTTAGTCCCCTATCCATTCCCCTATCCATTCTCCATCAAATAGCATGTCCTTTAGTCCCCTATCCATTCTCCATCAAATAGCATGTCCTTTAGTCCACTATCCATTCTCCATCAAATAGCATGTCCTTTAGTCCCCTATCCATTCCCCTATCCATTCTCCGTCAAATAGCATGTCCTTTAGTCCCCTATCCATTCTCCATCAAATAGCATGTCCTTTAGTCCACTATCCATTCTCCATCAAATAGCATGTCCTTTAGTCCCCTATCCATTCTCCATCAAATAGCATGTCCTTAGTCCCCTATCCATTCTCCATCAAATAGCATGTCCTTTAGTCCCCTATCCATTCTCCATTAAATAGCATGTCCTTTAGTCCCCTATCCATTCTCCATCAAATAGCATGTCCTTTAGTCCCCTATCCATTCTCCATCAAATAGCATGTCCTTTAGTCCCCTATCCATTCCCCTATCCATTCTCCATCAAATAGCATGTCCTTTAGTCCCCTATCCATTCTCCATCAAATAGCATGTCCTTTAGTACCCTATCCATTCTCCATCAAATGGCATGTCCTTTAGTCCCCTATCCATTCTCCATCAAATAGCATGTCCTTTATTCCCCTTTCCATTCCCCTATCCATTCTCCATCAAATTGCATGTCCTTTAGTCCCCTATCCATTCTCCATCAAATAGCATGTCCTTTAGTCCCCTATCCATTCTCCATCAAATAGCATGTCCTTTAGTCCCCTATCCATTCCCCTATCCATTCTCCATCAAATAGCATGTCCTTTAGCATGTCCTTTAGTCCCCTATCCATTCCCCTATCCATTCTCCATCAAATAGCATGTCCTTTAGTCCCCTATCCATTCTCCATCAAATAGCATGTCCTATAGTCCCATATCCATTCTCCATCAAATAGCATGTCCTTTAGTCCCCTATCCAAAATCGATTATACTGTTACCATAGGGCCTAAGATACTCCTGTTGCCATAGATTCTACTGTTAGCATAGGGCCTCAGATACTCCTGTTACCATAGATACTCCTGTTAGATACTCCATAGATACTCCATAGATACTCCTATTACCGTAGGGCCTCAGATTCTCCTGTTACCATGGGGCCTCCTGTTACCATAGATACTCCTGTTACCAAAGGGTCTCAGATACTCCTGTTACCATAGATTCTCCTGTTACCATAGATACTCCTGTTACCATAGATACTCCTGTTACCATGGGGCCTCAGATATTCCGATCGGTGGAGTTAAATACCTGTCTATATGTGCTGCTGGGTACCTCTGATCTGACCTGGGATTTAATTACATCACAAAGGTTCATCAAAAATATTATCAAGAAAGCACACAAATCAAAAAGAAATCTGCGTTGAGTTTATC
Organism: Oncorhynchus clarkii lewisi; assembly: GCF_045791955.1. Lineage (NCBI taxonomy): Eukaryota > Metazoa > Chordata > Actinopteri > Salmoniformes > Salmonidae > Oncorhynchus > Oncorhynchus clarkii. Next base: position 114,037 of record NW_027260953.1, read on the forward strand.
TAACTCGCTAAGATCGTCTCAGAGAGAGACATGTTTCATGCTCTGTCACAGTATTTCTCAGAGGTCTGTGTGTGTGTGTGTGTGTGTGTGTGTGATTTGCTCAGCAAGAATTTGGAGAAGGAGGGGTGTGTTGGAGGTTGACTAATGCTTATTATCAGTCAATAAACCCTTCAGTAAAACAAGAGACAGAGACACAGAGAAATAGAGAGACAGAGACACAGAGAAAGAGAGACAGAGACACAGAGAGAGATTTTTATATTTACTACCATTTTATATTATTATTTGCTATCATTTATAATTTTGTTACAATGTATATTGTATACATTGTTGCTTTGGCAATATTGACATAATGTTTTTCATGCCAATAAAGCAGCTTGAATTTGAATTTGAATTTGAGAGACAGAGACACAGAGAGAGAGACACAGAGACAGAGACACAGAGAGAGAGAGACAGAGACACAGAGAGAGAGACAGAGACACAGAGAGAGAGACAGAGACACAGAGAGAGAGACACAGAGACACAGAGAGAGAGAGAGACAGAGACACAGAGAGAGAGAGACAGAGACACAGAGAGAGAGACACAGAGAGAGAGACACAGAGACAGACACAGAGAGAGAGAGACAGAGACACAGAGAGAGAGACAGAGACACAGAGAGAGAGACAGAGACACAGAGAGAGAGACACAGAGACACAGAGAGAGAGACACTGAGAGAGACACAGAGATAGACACAGAGAGAGAGACAGAGAGAGAGAGACAGAGGAGAATGAAATACTTAGATCGAGGAGAACAGGAGAGCTCCTCCATTAGAGTCAAGCCAACCATGACACCCCTCTCCAGAGAGAGAGAGAGAAGAGGAAAACAAAGAAAGAAGGGTTAACAATGGTGGGAACAGTGGTGGGAACAATGGTGGGAACAGTCCCAGTTGACCCCTCAACCCTCTTATTCTTTAAAGGAGAACACTTGTAATCCACAGGTCAGCGTTCGTGTCTTCATTTGGGATTATCCAAAACCTTAAAGACATTGTGATAAAGACACCCCAGAAACAAATAAACACCAGACATGACAACTGAAGTTGGTAGGAATCGGGCCGGGCACGAACTGGCCATCGGGCCGGGCACGAACTGGCCATCGGGCCGGGCACGAACTGGCCATCGGGCCGTGCACGGACCGGCCATCGGGCCGGGCACGGACCGGCCATCGGGCCGGGCACGGACCGGCCACCGGGCAGGGCACGGACCGGCCACCGGGCAGGGCACGGACCGGCCATCGGGCCGGGCACGGACTGGCCATCGGGCCGGAAACGGACCGGCCATCGGACCGGAAACGGACCGGCCATCGGGCCGGGCACGGACCGGCCACCGGGCAGGGCACGGACCGGCCATCGGGCCGGGCACGGACTGGCCATCGGGCCGGAAACGGACCGGCCATCGGACCGGAAACGGACCGGCCATCGGACCGGAAACGGACCGGCCATCGGACCGGAAACGGACCGGCCATCGGACCGGAAACGGACCGGCCATCGGGCAGTTGTGGGCCTGTCTACATTGTATTTTTTTTGCGCAGAATGACTAGGACCTGTGTGTTATACATATCTGGACTGATTTCTGGTCCCAGTCAGACCCTGGATCGGGCGTCTCATTGAATCTGCATCTGAGTGTGGAAGACAGAAACGTCGTCGCCTCTCTACCGGTAATGAATGTTGTTAAGAAATACCTCTCCCTAATGGCTTCCACCTTTCTCCTATAAAACACATCAGAAGGCTGTGGCGGACACGGACACGGACACGGACACACACACACACACACACACACACACACACACACACACACACACACACACACACACACACACACACACACACACACACACACACACACACACACACACACACACACACACACACACACAACCTTCCTCCTTCCCCGTCACAAGGCTCCCAGTCAGACCCATACCTCCCAGAGGACTTTGCTGTGTGTGTGTGTGTATGTCTCCCAGAGGACTTGGTTGTATGTGTGTCTCCCAGAGGACATTGTTCTGTGTGTGTGTGTCTCCCAGAGGACATTGTTGTGTGTGTGTGTCCCAGAGGACTTTGTTGTGTGTTTGTGTGTCTCCCAGAGGACTTGGTTGTGTGTGTGTACCTCCCAGAGGACTTTGTTGTGTGTGTGTGTACCTCCCAGAGGACATGGTTGTGTGTGTGTGTGTGTACCTCCCAGAGGACGTGGTTGTGTGTGTGTGTGTGTGTGTACCTCCCAGAGGACTTTACTAGCTATAAAACATCAGTGAAACAATAAGAGCCGTGCTACAGCAGCGTCCTGGGGCAGCAGCAGGCCTTGCTGAACTCCACTATAATCAGGGGAAACAGGCAGGCTGTGTGACGACTACACACTGATGTGAAACAGTCAGGGATTTGTTTAGGGAGGTAGTTAGTCAGGGCTCACAGGGATCTCTGTGTGTTCACAGAGGTAGGTAGTTAGTCAGGGCTCACAGGGATCTCTGTGTGTTCACAGAGGTAGGTAGTTAGTCAGAGCTCACAGGGATCTCTGTGTGTTCACAGAGATAGGTAGTTAGTCAGAGCTCACAGGGATCTCTGTGTGTTCACAGAGGTAGGAACTTAGTCAGGGCTCACAGGGATCTCTGTGTGTTCACAGAGGTAGGAACTTAGTCAGGGCTCACAGGGATCTCTGTGTGTTCACATAGGTAGGTAGTTAGTCAGGGCTCTGTGTGTTCACAGAGGTAGGTAGTTAGTCAGGGCTCACAGGGACCTCTGTGTGTTCACAGAGGTAGGTAGTTAGTCAGGGCTCTGTGTGTTCACAGAGGTAGTTAGTTACACTGATCTGAGGTTGCTTGCATCTGGGTTGTTCCAGGAAATGAGTGCCTTTTGCATCCCTCAAAAGTGTATTTATTCTACAAGCCTGTTATATTAAATGAAGAGCCCTTTACTGACGACCACCCTGAAGACATGTTAACCCACCTCACACTGTCTCCAGGTGTTCTCCATCATGGGAAAGCCCTGTCTCCAGGTGTTCTCCATCATGGGAAAGCCCTGTCTCCAGGTGTTCTCCATCATGGGAAAGCCCTGTCTCCAGGTGTTCTCCATCATGGTAAAGCCCTGTCTCCAGGTGTTATCCATCATGGGAAAGCCCTGTCTCCAGGTGTTATCCATCATGGGAAAGCCCTGTCTCCAGGTGTTCTCCATCATGGTAAAGCCCTGGAGACATGTTAACCCACCTCATACTGTCTCCAGGTGTTCTCCTCTCCTTCCCTCTCCTCCCCTCTAACTCTCCTCCCCTCTCCTCTCCTCTAACTCTCCTCTAACTCTCTCCTCTCCTCTAACTCTTTCCTCTCCTCTAACCCTCTCCTCCCCTCTCCTCTCCTCTAACTCTAACCCTCTCCTCTCCTCTAACCCTATCCTCTCCTCTAACCCTCTCCTCTCCTCTAACTCTCTCCTCTCCTCTAACCCTCTCCTCCCCTCTCCTCTCCTCTAACTCTAACCCTCTCCTCTCCTCTAACCCTCTCCTCTCCTCTAACCCTCTCCTCTCCTCTAACTCTCTCCTCTCCTCTAACCCTCTCCTCCCCTCTCCTCTCCTCTAACTCTAACCCTCTCCTCTCCTCTAATCCTCTCCTCTCCTCTAACCCTCTCCTCTCCTCTAACTCCCTCCTCTCCTCACCTTTAACTCTTCCTCTCCTGCTGGCATCATTAGACCAAATGACAGACTAAAGTGTTAATCTGGAATAAGAGATTAACCAGGATTAATGACCTCCAGGAGCCCGATCCGAATCCTTAATCTGTGCTTTGATGTGTCATTATTTGGTACTTACTTCCCAACAAACACACAAACACACTACACCATTATTAACAACAGGTTATTATTACACACTACACCATTATTAACAACAGGTTATTATTACACACTACACCATTGTTAACAACAGGTTATTATATCACACTACACCATTATTAACAACAGGTTATTATATCACACTACACCATTATTAACAACAGGTTATTATATCACACTACACCATTATTAATGAGGTTATTATATCACACTACACCATTATTAATAACAGGTTATTATATCACACTACACCATTATTAATGAAGTTATTATATCACACTACACCATTATTAATAACAGGTTATTATATCACACTACACCATTATTAATGAGGTTATTATATCACAATACACCATTATTAACAACAGGTTATTATATCACACTACACCATTATTAACAACAGGTTATTATATCACACTACACCATTATTAATGAGGTTATTATAACACAATACACCATTATTAATGAGGTTATTATATCACACTACACCATTATTAACAACAGGTTATTATATCACACTACACCATTATTAACAACAGGTTATTATATCACACTACACCATTATTAACAACAGGTTATTATAACACACTACACCATTATTAACAACAGGTTATTATAACACACTACACCATTATTAACAACAGGTTATTATAACACACGACACCATTATTAACAACAGGTTATTATATCATTGTAAGTACTGTTTTGTCGGACAAATGTATTGATAGCAAGATTCAAACAATTTTGAGAGCAGGTAGCAAGACAGAATCTTTCTCCCCCAGCTCTCTCTCTCTCTCTCTCTCTCTCTCTCTCTCTCTCTCTCTCTCTGTCTGTCTGTCTGTCTGTCTGTCTGTCTGTCTGTCTGTCTGTCTGTCTGTCTGTCTGTCTGTCTGTCTGTCTCTCTGTCTGTCTGTCTGTCTGTCTGTCTGTCTGTCTGTCTCTGTCTGTCTCTGTCTGTCTGTCTGTCTGTCTGTCTCTCTCTCTCAGCTGTAAGCACATTTGTCTCGTCTCCTTTCTAACTCTCTAATACAAAACATTTCCTATCAAACAGCCTGTTAGTTACACACATTGATCAGAAATAACAGAGAAGGTAAAGAGAAAGGAAGAGATTAAAGGGCCTGAGAGTGTCTGTGAGAGGATTCAGTGGAACGAGGGCACCGGGGTCGGCTCTTCAAAGTGAACTGCTTAAATTGACTTCAGGAAAACCCAATAACCAGATTGAGAAATCTGCTATGGAACACAGTGGCGTTCCGGAACCCCCATGGTGCTTCACGGAGCTTCATGAAGCCCCCCTAGTGGGGACAAAGAGACACCCCACACTCTGGAATCTGCTCTGAACACCCCCAGAACAGAGGGCCCAACTGTTCCCCTTCTGGGAGATTGGAGAGGGGGCCTGGGAGGAGAAAGGGCCTGGGGGGGAGGTTTGGGGGAGGGGGTAAGAGGGTAGCAAAGGGGTGAGGCAGACAGGCGTCTTTGGGGACTGGGGTGACCCTAAAACAATGATGTCCCCTGGATAGGCTGACGGAGAGGTAATAGACTGGTCTGTTGTTGTCTGAGTGATGGAGGGTCGAACCAAGGGGCTCCAGCTCAATACAGCAGTGTTGAAGACTGAGACTCAAGCCATTCCACACAGATTGTATCTTTCTGGTCTCAACAACATAACCGTGAGGCAACACAGCTGCACAGTCACTGGGTTTCTACCTGATTCTCCTGAATGGAGACCTCTCCTCCCTTTCTAATGGCAATATGCCACAGTATAACGTTAGCAATATTTCTTTGCAGACATTCCTTCGTCCTAATTTCATCAGACGGATGGCAGGTTTCTAAGCAATCTGTAAAGAATGAATGTGGGTGTAAAAGTGACAGAGGAGGGTCATCTGTGTGACTGATCAGCAGGCCAGGAGAAAGAGGAGGAGTTCATATCGAGCTCAGAACAAGTAATGAGGAGCTGAGACAAAAGGAGCTGGAATAAAACCACAGAGCAGGAGAAAGGAGGAGGGAATGGCCTGGAGCTCCAGGAGTCATCAAAGATGAGACAGTTCACACACAAAGAGATGAATGCTCTCTCTCTCTCTGTCTGTCTGTCTGTGTCTGTCTCTCTCTCTTCTTCTGTCTGTCTCTGTCTCTCTCTCTCTCTCTGTCTGTCTCTATCTATCTCTCTCCCTCTGTCTCTCTCTCCCTCTGTCTCTATCTGTCTGGCTCTGTCTCTATCTGTCTGTCTCTGTCTCTCTCTGTCTCGCTCTGCCTCTGTCTCTTTCTGTCTCTGTCTCGCTCTGGCTCTGTCTCTCTCTGTCTCTATCTCGCTCTGCCTCTCTCTGTCTCGCTCTACCTCTGTCTCTCTGTCTCTATCTGTCTGGCTCTGTCTCTATCTGTCTGGCTCTGTCTCTCTCTGTCTCTATCTGTCTGGCTCTGTCTCTCTGTCTCGCTCTCCCTCTGTCTGTCTGTCTCTCTGTGTCTGTCTCTCTCTTCCTCTGTCTGTTTCTCTCTCTCTCTCCCTCTATCTCTCTCTCTCCCTCTGTCTCTCTCCCTCTGTCTGTCTCTATCTGTCTGGCTCTGTCTCTCTCTGTCTCGCTCTGCCTCTGTCTCTCTCTGTCTCTGTCTCGCTCTGGCTCTCTCTGTCTCTGTCTCGCTCTGCCTCTCTCTCTCTCTCTCTGTCTCTGTCTCGCTCGGGCTCTGTCTCTCTCTCTCTCAAAATACCATCTCACCAGGAGGTTTTCATTCTTTAGAAACCATCAGTCAGTCAGCCATGACAGGAGCTTCTGTGGGAAGATGGCTGCCGTCTGTCCACCCTCGTTAAAAACGACCCATAAAACAATGACTGGTGTCTGTTGTTCAAATAAAGCTTAATCATCATCATCACCATCTTCATCATCATCACCATCGTCCTCTTCATACATCCTCGTCATCAAAGGTATTTTCCCCCCAGTGAAATACAATGTGTGTGTGTGTGTGTGTGTGTGTGTGTGTGTGTGAGTGAGTGTGTTTGTATGTGTTGTGGAACCTAAGCTCACAGCAGAATGAGTCACCTCCATGTTTCCATATGAAGAGGAAAACCAACCAGGTCTTCATGCATCAGACATACTGTGAGGCAAAGCTGTTTTTCCCCATGGAAATGCAATGTGTTTTATTCCCCATGGAAATGCAATGTGTTTTATTCCCCATGGAAATGCAATGTGTTTTATTCCCCATGGAAATGCAATGTGTTTTTACCCCATGGAAATGCAATGTGTTTTATTCCCCATGGAAATGCAATGTGTTTTATTCCCCATGGAAATGCAATGTGTTTTTACCCCATGGAAATGCAATGTGTTTTTCCCCATGGAAATGCAATGTGTCTTTCCCCATGGAAATGCAATGTGTTTTTACCCCATGGAAATGCAATGTGTTTTTCCCCATGGAAATGCAATGTGTTTTTTCCCCATGGAAATGCAATGTGTTTTATTCCCCATGGAAATGCAATGTGTTTTTCCCCATGGAAATGCAATGTGTTTTTTCCCCATGGAAATGCAATGTGTTTTTCCCCCATGGAAATGCAATGTTTTTTTTCCCCATGGAAATGCAATGTGTTTTTCCCCATGGAAATGCAATGTGTTTTTCCCCCATGGAAATGCAATGTTTTTTTTTCCCCATGGAAATGCAATGTGTTATTCCCCATGGAAATGCAATGTGTTTTATTCCCCATGGAAATGCAATGTGTTTTATTCCCCATGGAAATGCAATGTGTTTTATTCCCCATGGAAATGCAATGTGTTTTATTCCCCATGGAAATGCAATGTTTTTATTCCCCATGGAAATGCAATGTGTTTTTTCCCCATGGAAATGCAATGTGTTTTATTCCCCATGGAAATGCAATGTTTTTTTTCCCCATGGAAATGCAATGTTTTTTATTCCCCATGGAATTGCAATGTGTTTTTTCCCCATGGAAATGCAATGTGTTTTATTCCCCATGGAAATGCAATGTTTTTTTTCCCCATGGAAATGCAATGTGTTTTATTCCCCATGGAAATGCAATGTGTTTTATTCCCCATGGAAATGCAATGTGTTTTTTCCCCATGGAAATGCAATGTGTTTTATTCCCCATGGAAATGCAATGTGTTTTATTCCCCATGGAAATGCATTGGTTTTTTTTCCCATGGAAATGCAATGTGTTTTTTCCCCATGGAAATGCAATGTGTTTTTCCCCCATGGAAATGCAATGTGTGTTTGTGTTGTAATTTACAGCCGTATGAGTCCCCTCTGTCTCAGTCGAAAGAGGTGAACCAACCAAGTGGACAATTACAACCTTTTACTTCCTTTCCACTTCACCCAGAGAACACTGACTCAAGCCCCTCTGTTCTACACACAGCCCCAGTTACACAGACAAGACTTCAAATCCCATTCAGTAAAACCCTAGATTCTCCCTCCTTCCTCTCTCTCTTATAAAGCTCTGGAACTCAATAACATTGAGAGGTGCTGAATCAGCAGCTGATTCACTGCTGAGAGCCCCAGCGGATCCTCCATGTGTGACTCTGACAAGCAGAATGTTCTGGACAATCCACCATTCTAAAGAGAATCCCGGAACAGAGTGCCATCACAATGACATCGGTCAGCCAGTGTCTCTGCACGGACAATGGGTGACAGGAGTGGAGGAGGGGTTAACATGGCGGGAGGCTTTGAAGAGGCCTGTGTCCTTAAAGCCTTTGAATGGATGAGTGAAACAGACTAAAGGCTGTCCACCCCTTTCATTAGCTGTGTGTGTAGAAACACCGTGGAGCATGTGAATACAGACTGTGACATGTTGATGATAACCTATAGGGGAATGGGCCATAAGGGAAGTCTCTTTGGCAGTATGAGTGTTCTGTAACCTAACTGATCTTCAGTCAGTTTTCACTGATACTACAATTCTGTTTGACCTTGTAGACTGAGGGTAGGTGGGGATGACCTGCAGGGATTTCCTGCACATTCAAAGGAAGTTTTTCTATATAATGTTTCAAGATCAATGGGATGCCCCCTAAGCACACAGCCAAGACAACACAGGAGTGGCTTCGGGACAAGTCTCTGAATGTCCTTGAGTGGCCCAGCCAGAGACTGGACTTGAACCCGATCTAACATCTCTGGAGAGACCTGAAAATAGCTGTGGAGCGATGCTCACCATCCAACCTGACAGAGCTTGAGAGGATCTGCAGAGAAGAAATGGGAGAAACTCCCCAAATACAGGTGCGCCAAACTTGTAGTGTCATACCCTAGAAGACTCTAGGGGCGGCAGGGTAGCCTAGTGGTTAGAGCGTTGGACTAGTAACCGGAAGGTTGCGAGTTCAAACCCCCGAGCTGACAAGGTACAAATCTGTCGTTCTGCCCCTGAACAGGCAGTTAACCCACTGTTCCCAGGCCGTCATTGAAAATAAGAATTTGTTCTTAACTGACTTGCCTGGTTAAATAAAGGTAAAATAAAAATAAAAAATAAAACTCGAGGCTGTAATCGCTGCCAAAGGTGCTTCAACAAAAAACTGGGTAAAGGGTCTTATGTAAATGTGACATTTCCGTTTTTTACATTGTTAATACATTTGCAAACATTTTAAAAAATCTGTTTTTGCTTTGTCATTATGGGGTATTGTGATGTCATTATGGGGTATTGTGATGTCATTATGGGGTATTGTGTGTAGATTGAAGGAAAAAAACAATTTAATTTATTTTAGAGTAAGGCTGTAACGTAACAAAACGTGGAAAAAGTGAAGGGGTCTGAATACTTTCTGAATGCACTGTGGAATCTGAAGCAGTGTGGATGTCTATCTCTCAAACATCTTTATACCCCAAACCCCCCTTCCCTAAAAAACTACCTAAAGCACACCTAACCAACCTGACCACTGTGATCATTATAACCAGCCTGACCATTATAACCAGCCTGACCACTGTGATCATTATAACCAGCTTGACCATTATAACCAGCCTGACCATTATAACCAGTCTGACCGCTGTGATCATTATAACCAGCCTGACCGCTGTGATCGTTATAACCAGCCTGACCATTATAACCAGTCTGACCGCTGTGATCATTATAACCAGCCTGACCGCTGCGGTCATTATAACCAGCCTGACCATTATAACCAGCCTGACCGCTGTGACCATTATAACCAGCCTGACCATTATAACCAGCCTGACCGCTGTGATCATTATAACCAGCCTGACCACTGCGGTCATTATAAACAGCCTGACCATTATAACCAGCCTGACTGCTGTGATCATTATAACCAGCCTGACCACTGTGATCATTATAACCAGCCTGACCACTGTGATCATTATAACCAGCTTGACCATTATAACCAGCCTGACCGCTGTGATCATTATAACCAGCCTGACCATTATAACCAGCCTGACCGCTGTGACCATTATAACCAGCCTGACCACTGTGATCATTATAACCAGCCTGACCTCTGTGATCATTATAACCAGCCTGACCTCTGTGATCATTATAACCAGCCTGACCATTATAACCAGCCTGACCACTGTGGGCCATTATAACCAGCCTGACCGCTGTGATCATTATAACCAGCCTAACCGCTGTGACCATTATAACCAGCCTGACCATTATAACCAGCCTGATCATTATAACCAGCCTGACCACTGTGATCATTATAACCAGCCTGATCATTATAACCAGCCTGACCACTGTGACCATTATAACCAGCCTGACCATTATAACCAGCCTGACCACTGCGGTCATTATAACCAGCCTGACCGTTGCGGTCATTATAACCAGCCTGACCATTATAACCAGCCTGACCACTGTGATCATTATAACCAGCCTGACCGCTGTGATCATTATAACCAGCCTGACCGCTGTGATCATTATAACCAGCCTGACCATTATAACCAGCCTGACCACTGCGGTCATTATAACCAGCCTGACCATTATAACCAGCCTGACCGCTGTGACCATTATAACCAGCCTGATCATTATAACCAGCCTGACTACTGTGACCATTATAACCAGCCTGACCACTGTGACCATTATAACCAGCCTGACCATTATAACCAGCCTGACCACTGTGGCCATTATAACCAGCCTGACCACTGTGATCATTATAACCAGCCTGACCACTGTGATCATTATAACCAGCCTGACCACTGTGATCATTATAACCAGCCTGACCACTGTGATCATTATAACCAGCCTGACCACTGAGGTGCTCTGGCTCTGTGGAGGAACTTCCCCGTCGATCCCGTCTCACAAATGTCAGCGAATTGAACAGAAGGTCTTGCCTTTATGTGACCTTTAGGTCATCCTGAGCTTAGTGGGCACCACAGCAGGGCCTCTCCTCAGCTTAGTGGGCACCACAGCAGGGCCTCTCCTCAGCTTAGTGGGCACCACAGCAGGGCCTCTCCTCAGCTTAGTGGGCACCACAGCAGGGCCTCTCCTCAGCTTAGTGGGCACCACAGCAGGGCCTCTCCTCAGCTTAGTGGGCACCACAGCAGGGCCTCTCCTCAGCTTAGTGGGCACCACAGCAGGGCCTCTCCTCAGCTTAGTGGGCACCACAGCAGGGCCTCTCCTCAGCTTAGTGGGCACCACAGCAGGGCCTCTCCTCAGCTTAGTGGGCACCACAGCAGGACCTCTCCTCAGCTTAGTGGGCACCACAGCAGGACCTCTCCTCAGCTTAGTGGGCACCACAGCAGGACCTCTCCTCAGCTTAGTGGGCACCACAGCAGGGCCTCTCCTCAGCTTAGTGGGCACCACAGCAGGGCCTCTCCTGAGCTTAGTGGGCACCACAGCAGGACCTCTCCTCAGCTTAGTGGGCACCACAGCAGGACCTCTCCTCAGCTTAGTGGGCACCACAGCAGGACCTCTCCTGAGCTTAGTGGGCACCACAGCAGGACCTCTCCTCAGCTTAGTGGGCACCACAGCAGGGCCTCTCCTCAGCTTAGTGGGCACCACAGCAGGGCCTCTCTTCAGCTTAGTGGGCACCACAGCAGGGCCTCTCCTCAGCTTAGTGGGCACCACAGCAGGGCCTCTCATCAGCTTAGAGGGCACCACAGCAGGGCCTCTCCTGAGCTTAGTTTGCACCACAGCAGGGCCTCTCCTCAGCTTAGTGGGCACCACAGCAGGGCCTCTCCTCAGCTTAGTGGGCACCACAGCAGGGCCTCTCCTCAGCTTAGTGGGCACCACTCTCCTCAGCCCCGGTTCAATGTATCGACCTCACTTGACTGTGTTGTTCAATACTTTACACTGACTACGTTCTTAAAGACACAGGAAAACAAAACACTCCAACAGGAACATTGTTTTATTTTAAATGGACCATTTCTTATTTTTCAGATCATAATTACATCATTTCAACCCAGTGAAGGAGAGAAGGAACCCAGTGAAGGAGAGAAGGAACCCAGCTGCTCGGTCAGACTAATGAAACTAGTATCATTTATGAAGAGAGTATATTTACACTGAAAGGATATAAGAATCAGAGCCCCACATAACTGATGGACGATGTCCCAAATGGCACCCTATTCCCTATGTAATGCGCTACTTTAGACCCGAGCCCTTGATCAAGGGTAGTGCACGACATAGGGAATAGGGTGCCATTTGGAACATAGAAGTCGATGATGCCTTTCACAAAATCCCAAACGGTTGGTTTTTGAAAATAAAATGAACTACTGATGAGGCACGTGTCTGAGGCAAAAATAAAATAAAGACAAAAAATAATGTAATTGGAATATAAAGTTAAATAACAGACCAGTTGGTTAATACTCAAGCATTTATAATACAAAATAAAACAAACCCCAGAGAAAATGTGTTCATCCCAAATTGCACCCTATTCCCTACATAGTGCAGACTACTTTTGTAGTGCAGACTAGAGTGGCATTTGGGACTCTCTTCCGACTACACTACCAGCCCAGAACATGGGTTAGAGGAGGAATTCCATCTCACATTATAAAGCTTATTACGACCCCAAATCATTCATCAGCATTAGAAAAAAAACAATAGTTATTTACAATCATATTGTCCAACACTATTAATAGTTTGAATGACAACGTAAAATCACCTTAGTGCGCCAACGTGGGGACAGAAACTAACTGTAACCGGGGGGGGGTGTTAATAGTCACGACCTTCTAGATTTCCTGTTTCCATTTGTCAGAGGTGAATAAAGGATGTTTCATTGATGTGCAGTAGGTTCTGGACCTCCAACAGGTATTTCCTGCTCTCCAGACTACATTATGTATAGATGTGTGTGTACACACACACACACACACACACACACACGGGAAGACTCTGTTGTCTTGCTGCTCTGACAAAAATGCGTCTTCCACACAGTAGACAAGGGTTGTGTTCCAAACGGCTCCCTATTTAGACCAGTGGGCCCTGGTCACCGTACGCAGTCAGGGTGTAACGTAACAATAGTGTCCCTCCAGCCCAGGGAGGGTGAGGGGGGCGGGGTGAGGGGGGAGGGGGCGTGGCAGAGTAAACAGGAAAATCCATTGGTTTAGTTTTTGGTTAACTACTCAGTCCACCTTCACTACGCTATAGATCTTGGTGACGAACCAGAAACAGGCGAAGAATCCAATCGTTCCTGATGGAGAGAGAGAGAGACAGGAAATGTAATTGACAGAAAGAGAGAAACTATGAAAATCACACTTTCCCAGGGCCATTTGTCAATCCCACATCCTGCTGTCTAGGAAACTCTCATTGCTACGACAACAGACACCATCTGACTGTGTGTGTGTGAAAACGAGTAGAGCTGCACCTCAACCTAAACCCCAGAAAGGCAGCATAACAGTCAAGGTGGGAGGATGCCCAGTCCTATTTGGTCCAGTCCATTGAACTAGACTAATGAGGATAACCTCTGCCCTCTGACCTAGTCCATCCTCCTCATGGCAAGCTACAGTATGATGCCCCCCCCCCCCCCCAGCTACCTACCTGTGAATAAGAAGAAGATGAGAGCCATGATCATGGTGTAACCAAAGTAGAGGATGGTGCTAGCCAATCCTGTGATCTGGAGCTTGGAGAAGAAGTAGTGGATGGCATAGACCAGGAAGTAGACGGCCGTGAAACCACTGGTCAGGAAGGAACGCCACTGCCAGTGATAGTCCTGATGGAGAGAGACAGAGAGAACAGTTAGTAATGATTTTATAAACACAGAGATATCTAAGACAAGACCACTGGTCAGGAAGGAACACCACTGCCAGTGATAGTCCTGATGGAGAGAGAGAACGTAGCACTCCCTTAATTAAACTTCCTGTTATTCCTTTCATCCTGTCTCCTCTCCTTCTCAACCGTAGTGGAGAAGGAGGTTCCAGGTCCCTTGTTTGGGAACTTCTCTTTTAAAGAGAGAAGCTGTTAGGAATCAAGGAAAGAGGATTTGAGAAACAGTCCCTTCATCCTCGTCATTAAGGGCACTATTGCCATTGGTCACATGACCCGACCAGGAAATACTCAGATCGTCGTAACTCAGCACAGAGGTGGAAGTAGCAGAGTAGGATGGTGTGTGTGTGTGTGGTGTCTTACCTCAGCACAGAGGTGGAAGTAGCAGAGTAGGATGGTGTGTATGTGTGTGGTTTCTTACCTCAGCACAGAGGTGGAAGTAGCAGAGTAGGATGGTGTGTGTGTGTGTGTGTGTGGTGTCTTACCTCAGCACAGAGGTGGAAGTAGCAGAGTAGGATGGTGTGTGTGTGTGTGTGTGGTGTCTTACCTCAGCACAGAGGTAGAAGTAGCAGAGTAGGATTGTGTGTGTGTGTGTGGTTTCTTACCTCAGCACAGAGGTGGAAGTAGCAGAGTAGGATGGTGGCCTCAGAGCAGGTGATTACCAGGATGATGAACACCAGAAACAGGAAACCAAACATGTAGTACATCTGGTGAGACCTGGTGTGAGACACAACCATACATCATAAAGATAACCCACTGCTCTAGCATCTGGTGAGACACAACCATACATCATAAAGATAACCCACTGCTCTAGCATCTGGTGAGACAACCATACATCATGAAGATAACCCACTGCTCTAGCATCTGGTGAGACACAACCATACATCATAAAGATAACCCACTGCTCTAGCATCTGGTGAGACAACCATACATCATGAAGATAACCCACTGCTCTAGCATCTGGTGAGACACAACCATACATCCTAAAGATAACCCTTTAAAACATGCTGTCCTCTGCTTCACTCCAACCACTAGTCAACCTACAGAGCCGTAGTCAGTTACTCACTCAACCCCGTTCACACTTCTCCAAACCTCACCCGTTCACCTTTAACCTCACTGACTGGTTCTGCCTTCGCGACAAGCTGCTCGTGTAGCAGTCCTAAAACAGAGCAGCAGCGCCTGCAGGGTAGCTGATCTGAGACACTCACCAGATGCTGTTGAGGATGAAGAAGAGCTGGATGAAGATACAGCCGAACGGGAGGATCCCCCCCATGACGATCCCTGGGAGAGATCTGGTGTAGAACGACTGCTCCGGGATCTGACGAGGGATCTGATTGGTCCGCACAGGGTGCTCAATCCCCTGAAATGCACCAATCACACGACAGAGGGGAGGAGTATGAAAGGCATGATATGCACACAAACTTGTGTGTGTGTGACAGAGTGTATGTTTGAATGTATTCACATACTGACGTGTGTTTGTACTCACAGTCTTCTTGAAGCCGAAGTAGGCCCCTATGAAGGTGAGGGGGACAGAGATGCAGAACCACAGAGCCAAGATGGCCACCAGGGTGCCAAAAGGCATGGCTGCAGACGAGCCCTCACCCCACAGGATCAGATTCATCACAAAGAAATCAGCAAACACAACCCTGAACACAGAGACAGACGTTAACTAACAACCCTGAACACAGAGACAGACGTCAACTATCAACCCTGAACACAGAGACAGACGTCAACTATCAACCCTGAACACAGAGACAGACGTCAACTATCAACCCTGAACACAGAGACAGACGTCAACTATCAACCGTGAACACAGAGACAGACGTTAACTATCAACCCTGAACACAGAGACAGACGTCAACTATCAACCGTGAACACAGAGACAGAAGTCAACTATCAACCCTGAACACAGAGACAGACGTCAACTATCAACCCTGAACACAGAGACAGACGTCAACTATCAACCCTGAACACAGAGACAGACGTCAACTATCAACCCTGACCGTAACCACAAACTAAGGTCTATCTCCTCAACCAATGTAAAGTCAGACTCACCCAGGACACAGGAAGCAGGTCAGCAGGACGTTAGTCTTCCATTTCTCCCCACCAAAGGCTGTGACATCACAGAGAGAGAGAGAGAGAGCAGACGTGAAGAGAAACAGTCAGCAACTCTTGGGAGACAAACAGACGTTTCTTGGAAATTCAAACTTCTTTCTTTACTGCCAAGGTGTTGAGGCATATAGCCTTTAGCAGGGAGGAAGGATTCAGGCCATAGAGCATGTGTTGCTAGGGAGGGTTGGGTTGGGGGGGGGGGACCCCTACTGCTACAGGCCTCTACAGAACACTGAACCAGTAATTGACACAGAGACTATCCCCCCCCCCAGCTGACACTGATTGGGCCTAACGAGCTACCCTCCAGCACAGTTGGGTCGTGACTGGTCGACTTTTCAGGGTCAAGTTGGGGTCGTGACCCTTTCCCCCCTCAGCCCAAATGTTCCCTTACACTTGTAGAAACGGGCAGCCACGTAGCCGGCTGGTGTGCCCAGTAGGACCCAGAGCACCACGGCACACGTCATCAGGGCACCGCGGTTCGCCGGGGACAGGAAGCCCAGGCAGGCAAAGACTGGACAAGGGGAGCACAATGTATATGGATCAGAAAATAAAACACACTGTTGGTTTTGACTGAACTGTGTTTTATTATTGTGTTGGTCCTTTTCTGCTACTGAACACATTTAATAACCAAGATGACTGTCAGTGACTACATTCAATAACTAAGATGACTGTCAGTGACTACATTCAAATGACTGTCAGTGACTACATTCAATAACTAAGATGACTGTCAGTGACTACATTCAATAACCAAGATGACTGTCAGTGACTACATTCAATAACCAAGATGACTGTCAGTGACTACATTCAATAACCAAGATGACTGTCAGTGACTACATTCAATAACTAAGATGACTGTCAGTGACTACATTCAATAACCAAGATGACTGTCAGTGACTACATTCAATAACCAAGATGACTGTCAGTGACTACATTCAATAACTAAGATGACTGTCAGTGACTACATTCAATAACCAAGATGACTGTCAGTGACTACATTCAATAACTAAGATGACTGTCAGTGACTACATTCAATAACCAAGATGACTGTCAGTGACTACATTCAATAACCAAGATGACTGTCAGTGACTACATTCAATAACTAAGATGACTGTCAGTGACTACATTCAATAACCAAGATGACTGTCAGTGACTACATTCAATAACCAAGATGACTGTCAGTGACTACATTCAATAACCAAGATGACTGTCAGTGACTACATTCAATAACTAAGATGACTGTCAGTGACTACATTCAATAACCAAGATGACTGTCAGTGACTACATTCAATAACCAAGATGACTGTCAGTGACTACATTCAATAACTAAGATGACTGTCAGTGACTACATTCAATAACCAAGATGACTGTCAGTGAATACATTCAATAACCAAGATGACTGTCAGTGACTACATTCAATAACTAAGATGACTGTCAGTGACTACATTCAATAACCAAGATGACTGTCAGTGAATACATTCAATAACTAAGATGACTGTCAGTGACTACATTCAATAACTAAGATGACTGTCAGTGACTACATTCAATAACCAAGATGACTGTCAGTGACTACATTCAATAACTAAGATGACTGTCAGTGACTACATTCAATAACCAAGATGACTGTCAGTGACTACATTCAATAACCAAGATGACTGTCAGTGAATACATTCAATAACTAAGATGACTGTCAGTGACTACATTCAATAACTAAGATGACTGTCAGTGACTACATTCAATAACCAAGATGACTGTCAGTGACTACATTCAATAACTAAGATGACTGTCAGTGACTACATTCAATAACTAAGATGACTGTCAGTGACTACATTCAATAACCAAGATGACTGTCAGTGACTACATTCAATAACCAAGATGACTGTCAGTGACTACATTCAATAACCAAGATGACTGTCAGTGAATACATTCAATAACCAAGATGACTGTCAGTGACTACATTCAATAACTAAGATGACTGTCAGTGACTACATTCAATAACCAAGATGACTGTCAGTGACTACATTCAATAACTAAGATGACTGTCAGTGAATACATTCAATAACTAAGATGACTGTCAGTGACTACATTCAATAACTAAGATGACTGTCAGTGACTACATTCAATAACTAAGATGACTGTCAGTGACTACATTCAATAACCAAGATGACTGTCAGTGACTACATTCAATAACCAAGATGACTGTCAGTGACTACATTCAATAACTAAGATGACTGTCAGTGACTACATTCAATAACTAAGATGACTGTCAGTGACTACATTCAATAACTAAGATGACTGTCAGTGACTACATTCAATAACTAAGATGACTGTCAGTGACTACATTCAATAACTAAGATGACTGTCAGTGACTACATTCAATAACTAAGATGACTGTCAGTGACTACATTCAATAACCAAGATGACTGTCAGTGACTACATTCAATAACTAAGATGACTGTCAGTGACTACATTCAATAACTAAGATGACTGTCAGTGACTACATTCAATAACCAAGATGACTGTCAGTGACTACATTCAATAACTAAGATGACTGTCAGTGACTACATTCAATAACTAAGATGACTGTCAGTGACTACATTCAATAACCAAGATGACTGTCAGTGACTACATTAGATAACTAAGATGACTGTCAGTTAATGCATTAAATAAGTGAAACACTAGTCCTAATCTCAGAGTAGAAGTAACTAAGTACTTCCTCTATACTATATGCTACCATGCTAATTTGTTTTTGGGTAATGACAAATAAATGGTCTGGACAAGTGTAGAAGGTTTGTTTTGCATTCCTACAAGTCAACAACAGGTAGACAGAAACACAGAGCTGTAGATTGTAGAACTCACAGAGAGTGACGAACATCATGATGAAGATCTGAGTTCCAGATCCCAGAAAGACAGAGAGGAGCATGCCTTTCCTGGGAGGCCGGAAGACGTCTCCATGGACCAGCTTCCAGCCAAACTCCTCCTGGGCATCTTCCTGACACGACCAGCAGAGAGGGAGGAGGGGAAGACCTTCACTTAGTTTCACTTTCAACTGGATTTATCCTATATAACATCTTCCTCACCACATCTCTCACTATAAAAAGACCATCACAAAACAGCAAGAATGTTCAGGCCAAATGAGGAGAGGACAGGGAGGGTGTGAGGGGGAAACCCAGCAGGATATAACAGGGGGGAGAAGATGAGGGAGTGGGGTCTCTCCTGTCAATTAGCGGTGATAGACTTCAGAGGGTTGGAACACGAGCAAGCTGGTCGCCGCGGTGACGCTACCTGTCAGTCTGATCGCTAGGGGGAGGGGCTGAAGGGAGTCTGATCGCTAGGGGGAGGGGCTGAGGGGACAGAGCTGCTGAAATAATGACTGATCTCGGAGACAGATAGAGACTACAATACTGGTAGGGGAGGGGGTCGGGGGTGAGAGGTGCTGGTGGGGGGGTAATATAGATACATGTCACCCCTAGTGACCCCCACAAGCCTTCCTAGAGAACATCTGCTGTCAGTTTTCCTGGAGATGAGAGATGGTAGATGGAGAGTACACAAGGTCACACACCCCGAGGTCATAACCAAAGCCTCCACCAGCTGGCTGGAGCCAATCAGAGCTTGGAGCCAGTTGTTGGGGTTCTGTGTGTCTTTACCGCACCAGTAGACCAGACCACTGCCCTCTCACTCCTCATCAGGGACATGTCTATGTTTGTGTCTGTACCGAACCAGTAGACCAGACCACTGCCCTGTCACTCCTCATCAGGGACATGTCTGTGTGTTTGTGTCTGTACCGAACCAGTAGACCAGACCACTGCCCTGTCACTCCTCATCAGGGACATGTCTGTGTGTTTGTGTCTGTACCGGACCAGTAGACCAGACCACTGCCCTCTCACCCCTCATCAGGGACATGTCTGTGTGTTTGTGTCTGTACCAGACCAGTAGACCAGACCACCGCCCTGTCACTCCTCATCAGGGACATGTCTGTGTGTTTGTGTCTGTACCAGACCAGTAGACCAGACCACTGCCCTGTCACCCCTCATCAGGGACATGTCTGTGTGTTTGTGTCTGTACCAGACCAGTAGACCAGACCATTGCCCTGTCACCCCTCATCAGGGACATGTCTGTGTGCACTAGATAACCCTTGCCAGTGTCACACAGACAGAGCCCTCATGTGACACATCCCACAAACCAACATGGTGGACTGGGACTGTGGGACCTGAAGGGAAACCAACATGGCGGACTGGGACCTGAAGGGAAACCAACATGGCGGACTGGGACCTGAAGGGAAACCAACATGGCGGACTGGGACCTGAAGGGAAACCAACATGGCGGACTGGGACCTGAAGGGAAACCAACATGGCGGACTGGGACCTGAAGGGAAACCAACATGGCGGACTGGGACCTGAAGGGAAACCAACATGGCGGACTGGGACCTGAAGGGAAACCAACATGGCGGACTGGGACCTGAAGGGAAACCAACATGGCGGACTGGGACCTGAAGGGAAACCAACATGGCGGACTGGGACCTGAAGGGAAACCAACATGGCGGACTGGGACCTGAAGGGAAACCAACATGGCGGACTGGGACCTGAAGGGAAACCAACATGGCGGACTGGGACCTGAAGGGAAACCAACATGGCGGACTGGGACTGTGGGACCTGAAAGGAAACCAACATGGCGGACTGGGACTGTGGGACCTGAAAGGAAACCAACATGGCGGACTGGGACTGTGGGACCTGAAAGGAAACCAACATGGCGGACTGGGACTGTGGGACCTGAAGGGAAACCAATCAGCTGGATTACTGTGGAGGATTTACCAGACTCACCACAGAGTCCATCTGGTTGTATCTGGCAATGTCCTTATGTAGAGTCCTCAGCATGATCATAGCCACCATACCAGACAGGAAGAGAACGATCACCAGAGAGTTCATGATGCTGGGGGACAAGACAATACACACACAGTTACAGACAGAAGGGGTGTGTGTGTGTGTGTGTGTGTGTGTGTGTGTGTGTGTGTGTGTGCATCTCACCTGAACCACTGAATGTTGGTGTGGGGCATGGACTCCAGAATGTAGTCCCAACGTGACGCCCATCTGATGTGCGTGTCCTCCTAGATACAACACCAGCATTTATATTACACCCACTGACCAGAGCACATGACTAACCTCTCCTGAGACCTGACCACTCGCATTAGCTCCCCAAGCGTATGTCTAGGCTTTAGCTCAGTGGGCTAGCCGGCGTTACAGCACGTAGGAAACCAGAGACTGAACCTAGTCAGTCACACAGACAGAGGCATTTCCATTTACAAACGGTCGTGGGGTTTAGAAACATACCACAAACTGGACAGAGTAGGTATAGCCGATCTTCAGCTCTCCACTGAACTTGTTGTTCAGGTACATGGGCCCTCCTGCACAGTCGGGGGCCTCCACTTTGGTGTGTTTATAGCTTTGGAGGAGAGGAGGAAGAGAGGAGAGAAGAGGAGAGGAGGAAGAGAGGAGGAAGAGAGGAGAGGAAGAGAGGAGGAAGAGAGGAGAGGAAGAGGGGAGGAAGAGGAAAAGAGGAGGTGGGAAGGAGGAGAGAATAGGTCACAATAAATAAATACTTGATGTGAATTAAAGAGAGACATCATTACTTTGAGTAGAAACACACATTATTTAAAAATGAACATTTCATGGAGACTAGAGAAATAAATAATTAATTGTTAAGAACTAGAAAACCCTAAGGGGTGAATTCTAACTTCACATCAATGAATGACTAAGTGACAGTGAGGATTGTCCCCTAAGTGAGCGACCGTTTGACCTCCTACCTCTTGGGCTCCATCTTGGCAGCGACCAGTCTAGCCCCAGCAGCCTCGTTCTCCACCACATGATAGTGAATGGTGATGTCAACATGGTTGAAGACGTAGAATGTGTCTTTGTCCTTAAAGTCAGACTGGAACGAGGAAACACTTAAGTGGTGTGCTTTATAAACATGTTATAAGCAAATATAAGCCTTTAATAATGTCTTATAATGTGTTATGTCTATCTAGCAAAAACTTTTAACTGACAACAAAAAAATGGCCCGACTCAGAGGCCTAACCTCCACACACAGGATATGAATGGACTCACGTTGACAACACAAGCGTCTTTGGGTCGTCCCGCCTCAGTGACGTAGCAGCCAATGGGAAACCCTGGGTTACAGAACTTCTGTCCATCCTCCACGTCATAACACCAGGTCACCGGCATGTTGTCCACTATCCTACAGGAGACACACAGGGATACAGCATGTTGTCCACTATACAGGAGACAGACAGGGATACAGCATGTTGTCCACTATCCTACAGGAAACCCACAGGGATACAGCATGTTGTCCACTATCCTACAGGAGTCAGACAGGGATACCGCATGTTGTCCACTATCCTACAGGAGACAGACAGGGATACAGCATGTTGTCCACTATCCTACAGGAGACAGACAGGGATACAGCATGTTGTCCACTATACAGGAGAGGTACAGGAGAGGTAGACACAGGGATACAGCATGTTGTCCACTATACAGGAGAGGTACAGGAAAGGTACAGGAGAGGTAGACACAGGGATACAGCATGTTGTCCACTATACAGGAGAGGTACAGGGGAGATACAGGAGAGGTAGACACAGGGTTAAGGACAGTGTGCGGTTGAGACTGTGGTCCAATCCCAAATCGACCCCTAAACACGTGTGGAGATCTGATTGGATTTGAGAGGTGTGAGCTATATGGTAATAACTCCACCCTGTCCTCTGATAGGCTAGGAGGACGTTTCACCATATATCTGATACCAGCGCTTGGCAACAAGAGTGGTTTTTGGGGCACCAAAGTTAGTATTTATTTTGTTGTATTTTAGATTTGGGTCAAATAAGACCAGCAAAATGTATTTTTATATAAATATTTAATCGTATCAATGTGACCATGGTATAAAAATGCTATTTTCAAATGCAATCTCTTTTTGGGGCTTAGTTATGGTCAATTTGCAGTGCACAAATGATTATCATGATGATGTTCTGACCCACCCTCCCATCCACTCCGACAACAATCAGTCCGAGGTTTAATCTAGTCGCCTACCCCTGGTCAATGTCAATCACATCCTCTCAGATCTCCACAACTGCCTAATGTTCAGGGATCTATTTGGGATTGGGTCAGTGGTGTCTATGGGGTCAGAGGACAATACAAGCCAAGCTCGACACCTATTGGCCACATGAGTCAGTGCAGGTGTCTGAAGTCTGGGTTGAATCCCAGCTTTGTAAACTCTAGACTTCCTGTATGGGAAATGTGTGTTTACATCTCAATTCAGAGGAAAATTAGGTATGTGTCTGTTGCACAAAACAGAGAATGAATCTCTAACCAGTATGACTATCTTACCAGTGGTGCTGGTAGTTAGCAGTATGACTATCTAACCAGTATGACTATCTAACCAGTGGTGCTGGTAGTTAGCAGTATGACTATCTAACCAGTATGACTATCTAACCAGTATGACTATCTTACCAGTGGTGCTGGTAGTTAGCAGTATGACTATCTAACCAGTATGACTATCTAACCAGTGGTGCTGGTAGTTAGCAGTATGAATATCTAACCAGTATGACTATCTAACCAGTATGACTATCTAACCAGTGGTGCTGGTAGTTAGCAGTATGACTATCTAACCAGTATGACTATCTAACCAGTATGACTATCTTACCAGTGGTGCTGGTAGTTAGCAGTATGACTATCTAACCAGTGGTGCTGGTAGTTAGCAGTATGACTATCTAACCAGTATGACTATCTTACCAGTGGTGCTGGTAGTTAGCAGTATGACTATCTAACCAGTATGACTATCTAACCAGTGGTGCTGGTAGTTAGCAGTATGACTATCTAACCAGTATGACTATCTAACCAGTATGACTATCTAACCAGTGGTGCTGGTAGTTAGCGGTGCTGGTAGTGAGCAGTATGACTATCTAACCAGTGGTGCTGGTAGTAAGCAGTATGACTATCTAACCAGTGGTGCTGGTAGTAAGCGGTGCTGGTAGTTAAGCAGTATGACTATCTAACCAGTGGTGCTGGTAGTTAGCAGTATGACTATCTAACCAGTGGTGCTGGTAGTAAGCGGTGCTGGTAGTTAAGCAGTATGACTATCTAACCAGTGGTGCTGGTAGTGAGCGGTGCTGGTAGTAAGCAGTATGACTATCTAACCAGTGGTGCTGGTAGTTAGCGGTGCTGGTAGTGAGCAGTATAACTATCTAACCAGTGGTGCTGGTAGTAAGCAGTATGACTATCTAACCAGTGGTGCTGGTAGTAAGCGGTGCCGGTAGTTAACCAGTATGACTATCTAACCAGTGGTGCTGGTAGTTAAGCAGTATGACTATCTAACCAGTGGTGCTGGTAGTGAGCAGTATGACTATCTAACCAGTGGTGCTGGTAGTAAGCAGTATGACTATCTTACCAGTGGTGCTGGTAGTAAAGCAGTATGACTATCTTACCAGTGGTGCTGGTAGTTAAGCAGTATGACTATCTTACCAGTGGTGCTGGTAGTTAAGCAGTATGACTATCTTACCAGTGGTGCTGGTAGTTAGCAGTATGACTATCTAACCAGCGGTGCTGGTAGTTGAGCAGTATGACTATCTAACCAGTATGAATATCTTACCAGCGGTGCTGGTAGTTGAGCAGTATGAATATCTAACCAGTATGAATATCTTACCAGTGGTGCTGGTAGTTGAGCAGTATAAATATCTTACCAGTGGTGCTGGTAGTTGAGCAGTATACATATCTTACCAGTGGTGCTGGTAGTTGAGCAGTATAAATATCTTACCAGTGGTGCTGGTAGTTGAGCAGTATAAATATCTTACCAGTGGTGCTGGTAGTTGAGCAGTATAAATATCTTACCAGTGGTGCTGGTAGTTGAGCAGTATAAATATCTTACCAGTGGTGCTGGTAGTTGAGCAGTATAAATATCTTACCAGTGGTGCTGGTAGTTGAGCAGTATAAATATCTTACCAGTGGTGCTGGTAGTTGAGCAGTATAAATATCTTACCAGTGGTGCTGGTAGTTGAGCAGTATAAATATCTTACCAGTGGTGCTGGTAGTTGAGCAGTATAAATATCTTACCAGTGGTGCTGGTAGTTGAGCAGTATGAATATCTTACCAGTGGTGCTGGTAGTTGAGCAGTATAAATATCTTACCAGTGGTGCTGGTAGTTGAGCAGTATAAATATCTTACCAGTGGTGCTGGTAGTTAGCAGTATGAACATCTTACCAGTGGTGCTGGTAGTTAGCAGTATGAATATCTAACCAGCAGGGCTGGTAGTTAGCAGTATGAATATCTAACCAGTATGAATATCTAACCAGTGGTGCTGGTAGTTAGCAGTATGAATATCTTACCAGTGGTGCTGGTAGTTAGCAGTATGAATATCTTACCAGTGGTGCTGGTAGTTAGCAGTATGAATATCTAACCAGCAGGGCTGGTAGTTAGCAGTATGAATATCTAACCAGTATGAATATCTTACCAGTGGTGCTGGTAGTTAGCAGTATGAATATCTTACCAGTGGTGCTGGTAGTTGAGCAACATGCCTTTCTTCAGAAAGTCCAGGTGGGCTTTGTCCTCTGGCTTGTTGGTGTTGTAGGACTTAGTACACACCGGCTTACAATCCACCTTCTTCTTGAACTCAAACTTCAACACACAGACATATAATGATTTACTCAACTTCCTGCTGAGAGTTAGACCAGTAGAATACACAGGGTGACATTTCTCATTTTGCTGTGAATCAGCAGTTTCTCTCTTGTTATGTCAGTCAGTGATGGTCAGCCAACTAGCCCATGCCAACTAACATATTTCAGATAGCTTACTGGATAACAAATGTAGCAATCTAAACTTGTTATCCGGGGTTGGTATGAATGTGGCTACTCAGACACGCGAGCAACTGCGGCCCCCTCATGATGAGCTCAGGTTTTTTGTGGCCCCCACCCCCATCAGAGTTGCCCATCCCTGATTTAGCATGTAGGTACAGGTAGTACACACCAGAGTGAAGGGGGAGTCGGTCATTCGGAGTGAGGTATGAAGGTGCAGAACATTGTAATGAGATTAGAAATGTAATACCAACAGGATATTAAAGTGTGTGTGTGTGTGTGTGTGTGTGTACATCACCCACCTTGTAGGGAGAGGGCTCAATTCTCTCGCCAAACAAAACCTGACCCAAATTCTCAGACGGGCGCTTCTCGGAGTCGATAGCGCAGAAATCAAACCTGAAGAATACAAGGAGAGAAAAAGGGAGTTGACAAACGTTCTGTTTCAGCAACACCAAGACAGCCCATAACAAGATGAACATGCCCTGAGTTCCCCACAACACCAAGCCAGCCCATAACCAGATGAACATGCCCTGAGAGTTCCCCACAACACCAAGCCAGCCCATAACCAGATGAACATGCCCTGAGAGTTCCCCACAACACCAAGCCAGCCCATAACCAGATGAACATGCCCTGAGAGTTCCCCACAACACCAAGCCAGCCCATAACCAGATGAACATGCCCTGAGAGTTCCCCACAACACCAAGCCAGCCCATAACCAGATGAACATGCCCTGAGAGTTCCCCACAACACCAAGCCAGCCCATAACAAGATGAACATGCCCTGAGAGTTCCCACAACACCAAGCCAGCCCATAACCAGATGAACATGCCCTGAGAGTTCCCACAACAACAAGCCAGCCCATAACAAGATGAACATGCCCTGAGAGTTCCCACAACAACAAGCCAGCCCATAACCAGATGAACATGCCCTGAGAGTCCCCACAACACCAAGCCAGCCCATAACCAGATGAACATGCCCTGAGTTCCCCACAACACCAAGCCAGCCCATAACAAGATGAACATGCCCACAACACCAAGCCAGCCCATAACAAGATGAACATGCCCTGAGAGTTCCCACAACAACAACGCAGAAACGTTAATATGATTTCTACTTCAGTTCACAAACTGGAGCATTTTGTCTTCCTTTTTAAACCATCTGCTGCTGGTACTTTTTATCTGATACCCAGATTTCAACAACAACAACCTCCCCTCTCTCGTCACACAGCAAGCTAACATAAAGAAGGCCACATTTCTCACGCACACTTAACACTGCAACGTCACTTCAATTACAGTCCCCTGACCCTCTCCACGACCCCTTGGTGGAAAAGGGGCATTAGTGTCCTCTAACGGCTTGACAGAACAGCTCCTGTGGCTGAGCATGTTGAGGCCTCTAGTATCACATTTAACTCAGGAAAATAATAAATAAAGTAATTCAGATGCCACATAATAACCCTAAGTACTATTGTTATCAAAGTATCCCATCTTTGATTTAATGCCATTGGAGTTTTCAGATCCAGAGTAAGGACTGAAACTGGCCTGTTTCGTTGACTTAAGCCAATATCTATATCTTCTATTGACTATTTCTCTAAACCATGATAGGCAGCCATTTTGTTGAAGCAGAACTACTGTAATAGAACAGTGCTGGACTTGGTCTGAAATAGGTGCCGGTACTGTTTGTATTTAGGTGCAGGAGCTCCATCATACTTTTAGAGCTAATATTCTATAAGAGGTGCCGGAACTCAGCCCCAGTGAGTTCCTGTCCAAGTCAAGCACTGCAATAGAGTATTATTAACATTGTCTATGGACTTCAGAATTCCAGTCACAGTTGGATATCGCTGGTGCTGCTATAGTGACAGAGAGGAGAAAGAGTCAGAGAGGGAGAAAGAGTCAGAGAGGGAGAAAGAGTAGGAGAGGATGGTGACAGAGAGGAGAAATAGTCAGAGCGGGAGAAAGAGACAGGTGAGAAAGAGTAGGAGAGGATGGTGACAGAGAGGAGAAAGAGTCAGAGCGGGAGAAAGAGACAGGTGAGAAAGAGTAGGAGAGGATGGTGACAGAGGAGAAAGAGTCAGAGCGGGAGAAAGAGACAGGTGAGAAAGAGTAGGAGAGGATGGTGACAGAGAGGAGAAAGAGTCAGAGCGGGAGAAAGAGACAGGTGAGAAAGAGTAGGAGAGGATGTGACAGAGAGAAGAAAGAGTCAGAGCGGGAGAAAGAGACAGGTGAGAAAGAGTAGGAGAGGATGGTGACAGAGAGAAGAAAGAGTCAGAGCGGGAGAAAGAGACAGGTGAGAAAGAGTAGGAGAGGATGGTGATAGAGAGGAGAAAGAGTCAGAGCGGGAGAAAGAGACAGGTGAGAAAGAGTAGGAGAGGATGGTGACAGAGAGGAGAAAGAGTCAGAGCGGGAGAAAGAGACAGGTGAGAAAGAGTAGGAGAGGATGGTGACAGAGAGGAGAAAGAGTCAGAGAGGATGGTGACAGAGAGATGCTCTAGTTTATCAGACAGTATTAGTGTGCCTAGTCCTACCCTGGCTGACTTCACCATGTTCCTAACAAATGTCACCCTATTCCTTACACAGTGCACTACTTTTGGCCACGGCCCATAGGTCTCTGGTCAAAAGTAGTGCACTGTATAGGGAGTCATTTGGAACACAGCCTATATCTTCCCCGTACACTAAGTCTGCATCTACACAATAAGAACACTGTCCAAAAGCACCGAACCCACAGCCTTCAGCAGCAAGACTGAGAAATGTAGAAGACCAATAAGAAGTTGTTGTTCCTGATGTACTTACGCAGTGTATTCATAGGGTAAGACAGACTCCACAGAATCCAGTCTGTTCACAAATATCTCGATGGTCGACTGAAAAACAATCAAACGCACAGTTATTTTCTCAAAATGGTAGATGACAAGTATCGGCAACAACATCTAGAATACAGCACACATTGCAGCTGTTTTTTTTTCTTTCTCAAAGGCACAATTAGGCTAACGACTAGAGATCTGAAATGGGAGGGAGGAGGGCTACATAACTTTACAGGATGTCTTTATGTTCTGTTCCGCAGTGGAATTGATTCTTATCAGTTCTTATTCAGGCCCTTCCTCTAAGAACAACTGTCATGCAGTTGACAGCTATCTTTTAAATTAGGATAATACGGAATTTGGGACATAATTAAACATTTGAATGACAAGTAACTTCTGATCAAAAGTATGGAAAAAACGAATTAGCTGTCTACAACACAAGTTAAGCAGTTGTCTCACAAGTAGTAGCCCAACTAGCTCGTAGGGGGTGCTAATTAGCTAGCTAGCTTTCTAGCGACCAATATGCATTACAGATAGCTTACTGTGACTGGTTGGCCAACAACACTGGTTCTAACTAGCTTTAGATTCTACTAACGTTACCTAGTGATTCATCATTATGACAGCTATCCAGCTTCAAATGGTAACCAAGACAGCAAGCTGTTCTGATCCCTTCCAAGGAGTTTCAGAATGCTAACATTAGCAGCTAGCAGGCAAGTTAACTGGTAGCTAGCTTTACTTTCCAGCTGATAATTAGAAGGAAGATAGCATGAAACCGTCGGCGCATTTTTTACTTTTTTTTTTTTAGATCTAACTACCTTACAGTCCGGTACTTCATTCTCTTTCCCAGTTTGTCCTGGTTCACAAAAACTAACAGGGGCCAGACCCGGTAGATAGAAACTTGTAGCGCTGTGTAGCAGAAGGAAGATCACCAAAACAGAGCCTCTCGCTCTGTGCAGGGAGCACATTTTCCTCTTCTCTCGACGAACCTAGTTAGCTAAACGTTTCTTGGCGTAACGTTAATATCTGTCTACACAGGGGGTGACAGGCTAGCTGGCATTTGAATTCACCAGATAGGACAGTTGACATAAGGTAGCTAACGTTAACTAGCTGGGATATGTCTGCCTTCGTAGCTACATAACCCAGAGACTTTTCCTGCAGCGGGCAGACACGTCATCTGCGTCTACACGGACGTGTTCTTCCGTGGAGGATGATGGGACTCTGGAGGTAAAGTTGGCTGGGCTGTTGTTGAAAGAATAGCACTTTGTGTTAAAGAGAAGACATTTTCCGACAAAAAAAAAATGTAGAATTAAAAACGGGTTTATTGTCATAATTTCTAATTCCGCTGAGAATCAAACAGCAACATTCAGAGCACCTTACAATTTGTCTCTGGCAGAAAGTGCCTATTCCAACAACGACCTGGAGATGGCAGTGTAAAACTAATATTTCTCTCAAAACGGGAACTATTATTCGCCATGTTTGTCACAGTCATCCCAAAGCATTATAAAACTGTTATACGAGTAATGCTGTGAATTAAAGCAGAAAATCATCTGAAGGTGAGAGGTAGGTTTATTCATTAGGCCATTATACTGTTGTAACGCTGTATGGGCAGCACGGTTACCACAGCAGAGCACATTGCATATATATTTCAGTGGTTGGAAGCGGTTTGTTAAATTGTTAATCATTTGTAATCTGTAGCATAATGACACCACACACAGGCATAGGTTAACCAAACAACAAGCCCACCTCCGTTTATACAGTCAGTCACATAAAACAAAAAGTAAATCAAAATTATATAAATAAGTGTTAAGTCCTCAATGATTTTGTGAAAAACTAGTGAAACAGTTTAAATAATGAATATCTTGTCACCATGATTTTATTCCATAGTGTAGTTAACCAGAATGTAGCCACTGAGCAGCTAAACATACAACCCATCCACTAATTAGTACATGTGCAGACGTTTTTCATTGAGTATACAAGATTGACAGTTTCCATAATTTAGTATATTCTCCTCATTTCAAACCCCTTTAAGATTTTAGATTAATTCTGAGGAATTTTAGATTAATTCTGCAGAAGTCAAGCAAACAAACTCCTGTAATCACTGTCCATGGACAAATGACACAAAATAAAACCTTTAGGGACTGGCGAATGTGTGTGTATGTTTTCTGGGCGAAGGTGTGTGTGAGGTGGAGGAAGCCGTAATGAACCATGGTAATGCTAGAGTATAGAGAAGACACTAGATGCAACAAGCCCTGAGAATAGCAGCCTTCTGATCCTCCTCTGTCCCTCAGCAGCAAGGTGACAGGACAGAGTATCCAAACTATCTGGAACAGGGCTGAGCACCCACTACCAGGAAGCACTGTGGACAGCCCTCTTCACCCTTCAGGAAGCACGGTGGACAGCAGCAGCATTACTGTCCTCCTCTCTCCTTTCCTCATAGTAATTGTGTAGTCTGTGTTGAGTTATTCTCTGTGTAGTCCTCTGGAGCTCCAGAGCAGCACCCTGGCCTCAAACCCCCAGGACCCTGCTCACTGGATCAGACCCACACTTCATTCTGTTGTTTTTCTCTCTCAGGTTCTACATCTTTCAAACTCCTCCCTACCCTAAATGCTGCAGTAGAAAGTTGGTTGCCACGTTGATGTCGTTGTTGGATGCTCTGAGGGCATCCTGAGCATCTATTCTGGAGAAGCCCATCTCCATCAATCTGGCAACCTAGGGAAACAGAAATAAACACACACAAACATCAGAGAAATGCTAACACGAAACTGGTAAAGAAACGCAATTCCGTGTCCGCACTCACTCACAGTGCTCACCTGTTCTTCAGCTACAGGAGTGTTGACCAAGAGAGGAGCTGTGGGCTCCAGCAGTGGTGGAGCTGTGGGGTGGAGCTGCTGTGGAGAGGGGTGTGGCTGCGGCTCTGGGGGAAGGTTCTGTCCTCTGTGTCTCAGCGATGGGAAAAATCTGTTCCAGTTCATTAGGCCATTCTGGGAAGGACCGAGAGGGACAATCATGGTGCGTTCAAGACAACTGGGAACTCTGGGAAAATAATAAAATAACTCAGACTGGGAAAAATCACGACATCAGTGATCTTCAAGTCAGAGAAGTTGGAGCTCTAGGATGATGCCCGAGTTTCCAACTTGTAATTCTGAGAGGACCGTTCAAAGTGATTTTTCCCAGTCAGCTTAGTTCAGACAGGTTAAACAAGGATTTTAAAGCCTTGAGACAATTGAGACATGAATTGTCTATGTGTGCCATTCAGAGGGTGAATGGGCAAGATTTAAGTGCCTTTGAACGGGGTATGGTAGTAGGTGCCAGGCACACCGGTTTGTGCCAAGAACTGTAATTCTGTTAGGTTTCTAACACTCTGTTTCCTTTGTGTATCAAGAAACCACCCAAAAGACATCCAGCCAACTTGACACAACTGTGGAAAGCATTGGAGTCAACATGGTCCAGCATCCCTGTGGAAACGCTCCTGACACCTTGAAGAGGGCACGCACCAACAAATAACTTAGCTGGCAACATGGCTATTGTGTCAGTAACCACAGCCATCATTAACCATAGACTACACATACAAAGCCTTGGATACAGGTTAAAGGTGACAGGAAAAAGGTGTCCCTGTTTTTCCAAACCTTTATAGAAAAGCTAAATACATCAAAGTGATCTGCAATAATATTTGTCAGAGTAGATTTTGTACCTTTGATCTAACACTAAAAGAGGCATGGCTACCTGTCAACATGCTCTTTTGGAATGCTGAAGAAATTTGTCTTGGCACCTAAAACCCTCACAAACTTTTACAGATTCACAATTGAGAGCATCCTGTCGGGCTGTATCACCTAGTATGGCAACTGCACCGCCCGCAACCCCAGGGCTTTCCAGAGTGTGATGCGGTCTGCCCAACGCATCACCGGTGTCAAACTACCTGCCTCTACCTACAGCACCTGATGTTACAGATCACAAAGAACAACAACCACCCGAGCCACTGCCTGTTCACCCCGCTATCATCCAAAAGGCGAGGTCAGTACAGGTGCATCAAAGCTGGGACAGAGTAATTGAAAAACATCTATCTCAAGGCCATCACTGTTAAATAGCCATCACTAGGTAGCTTCCACCCAGTTACTGAACCCTGCTCCTTAAGAGGCTGCTGCCCTTATTACATAGACTTGGAATCACTGGTCACTTTAATAATGTTTACATACTGTTTTACCCATCTCATATGTACAGTGGGCTCCAAAATTACTGGCACCCCTGACTGGCAATGCACAACCAATACTTACAAAAATAAAACAAAATTATAAAGAAACTCAAAATACCAACATGTGAGAAATACTGGACTTTATTAATGCTTCAATGGAACCCACCAAAATCAATTTGATTTAAATAAAAATCAATGCCCTCCAAATCAAGGTTCCACAATTAATGGCACCCTTCATGATTATTGTAACATCTGCCGAAATTCAACCAGGAAGTAAATTCCACTTATTTACGTGTACCTAAATCTTAAAGAACTATATGGAGCCATTACACCACTTCCTGTTTCACTAGGGTATAAACATGAGGTAACAAGCATGCAATATCCCGCTGTCAACAAAATAACTGTCAGTTCAAAAGAGACAGCTGGTCGAAGACCTTCATACAGTGCCTTGCGAAAGTATTCAGCCCCCTTGAACTTTGCGACCTTTTGCCACATTTCAGGCTTCAAACATAAAGATATAAAACTGTATTTTTTTGTGAAGAATCAACAACAAGTGGGACACAATCATGAAGTGGAACGACATTTATTGGATATTTCAAACTTTAAAAAAAATCAAAACCTGAAAAATTGGGCGTGCAAAATTATTCAGCCCCTTTACTTTCAGTGCAGCAAACTCTCTCCAGAAGTTCAGTGAGGATCTCTGAATGATCCAATGTTGACCTAAATGACTAATGATGATAAATACAATCCACCTGTGTGTAATCAAGTCTCCGTATAAATGCACCTGCACTGTGATAGTCTCAGAGGTCCGTTAAAAGCGCAGAGAGCATCATGAAGAACAAGGAACACACCAGGCAGGTCCGAGATACTGTTGTGAAGAAGTTTAAAGCCGGATTTGGATACAAAAAGATTTCCCAAGCTTTAAACATCCCAAGGAGCACTGTGCAAGCGATAATATTGAAATGGAAGGAGTATCAGACCACTACAAATCTACCAAGACCTGGCCGTCCCTCTAAACTTTCAGCTCATACAAGGAGAAGACTGATCAGAGATGCAGCCAAGAGGCCCATGATCACTCTGGATGAACTGCAGAGATCTACAGCTGAGGTGGGAGACTCTGTCCATAGGACAACAATCAGTCGTATATTGCACAAATCTGGCCTTTATGGGAGAGTGGCAAGAAGAAAGCCATTTCTTAAAGATATCCATAAAAAGTGTCGTTTAAAGTTTGCCACAAGCCACCTGGGAGACACACCAAACATGTGGAAGAAGGTGCTCTGGTCAGATGAAACCAAAATTGAACTTTTTGGCAACAATGCAAAACGTTATGTTTGGCGTAAAAGCAACACAGCTGAACACACCATCCCCACTGTCAAACATGGTGGTGGCAGCATCATGGTTTGGGCCTGCTTTTCTTTAGCAGGGACAGGGAAGATGGTTAAAATTGATAGGAAGATGGATGGAGCCAAATACAGGACCATTCTGGAAGAAAACCTGATGGAGTCTGCAAAAGACCTGAGACTGGGACGGAGATTTGTCTTCCAACAAGACAATGATCCAAAACATAAAGCAAAATCTACAATGGAATGGTTCAAAAATAAACATATCCAGGTGTTAGAATGGCCAAGTCAAAGTCCAGACCTGAATCCAATCGAGAATCTGTGGAAAGAACTGAAAACTGCTGTTCACAAATGCTCTCCATCCAACCTCACTGAGCTCGAGCTGTTTTGCAAGGAGGAATGGGAAAAAATGTCAGTCTCTCGATGTGCAAAACTGATAGAGACATACCCCAAGCGACTTACAGCTGTAATCGCAGCAAAAGGTGGCGCTACAAAGTATTAACTTAAGGGGGCTGAATAATTTTGCACGCCCAATTTTTCAGTTTTTGATTTGTTAAAAAAGTTTGAAATATCCAATAAATGTCGTTCCACTTCATGATTGTGTCCCACTTGTTGTTGATTCTTCACAAAAAAATAAGGTTTTATATCTTTATGTTTGAAGCCTGAAATGTGGCAAAAGGTCGCAAAGTTCAAGGGGGCCGAATACTTTCGCAAGGCACTGTATATCACTGAGCACTGTCAGGGCAATTATTTAAAAACCTCTAAAGATATGGAACAGTTAAACCTCACGGTTAGAGCATGCAAATGCATTTTCCCCCCTGAGGATATGGAGGAGGATGGGGAGAGAAGCAACCAAATCCACAATAATAACGGTCAAAGAATTGCAGGCCTTGGTGGCCTCCACAACCACAGGCTCTTTGGAAGGGTTGCCAGAAGAAAGCACCATCAGACTCCACCACAACCACAGGCTCTTTGGAAGGGTTGCCAGAAGAAAGTACCATCAGACTCCACCTCCACAACCACAGGCTCTTTGGAAGGGTTGCCAGAAGAATGCCCTTTCTGACCCCAAGACACAGACGCAAGCGCTTGGAGTTTGACAAACGTAATTCAAATTATGACTGGAAGAGGGTACTCTGGTCAGATGAGGCCAAAATGGAACGTTCTGGTCAGATACAGCATTGGCATGTTTGGCGTCGAAACAGAGATGCATACAAGGAGAGGCACGGTGAAATATGGAGGGGGGTCAGTGATGTTTTGGGTCTGTTTTAATTCCAGAGGTCCAGGGGCACTGGTTACGATTGATGGCATAATGAATTCCACCAAGTATCTGACAATCTGGTTGCCTCTGCAAGGAAGGCTGGGACTTAGCCGTAGGTGGACTTTCCAACAAGACCAAGACCCAAAACATACCTCAAGATCCGCACAGAAATGGTTCTGTGACAACAACATCAATGTTCTGCCATGGCCATCTGTTGCCGGACCTCAATCCAATCAAAAACCTGTGTGCTGAGTTGAAGAGGGAAGTTAATAAGCACAAGCCCACGGATGTGAAGGATCTTGAAAGGATCTGCATTGAGGAATGGTCCAACATCCCTCCAAATGTGTTCCTTAACCTTGTCAAACATCACAAGAAAAGACTCCATGCTGTTATCCTTGCCAGAGGTGGTGGCACTAAGTACGAAATGAGGAGTGCCAATAATTACGAAACCTTGATTTTGGTGAAATGTATTTTGTATTAAATAATTGTATGATTTTGGTTGGTTCCATGGAAACATTAATAAAGTCCAGTATTTCTCACACGTTGGTATTTTGAGTTTCTCTCTCTAATTATATTGTTTATGCGTTGCCAGTTTTACTTTTAGATTTGTGTGTATTGTTAGATATTACTGCATTGTTGGAACTAGAAACACAAGCATTTCACTACACCCGCAATAACATCTGCTAAACATGTGACCAATAAAATGTGATTTGATATAAATGGAAGACTCATCACAATGATCGGAAATTCACTATGTGGCTATAGCTAGCTAACTCTCATTATCTGCAGTGGAAGGACCACCAGAGGGCAGGCTGGGCTCACGGATAGTAGCCCAACAAGGCATGGGAGACAAGGTAACCAGAGGGCAGGCTGGGCTCACGGATAGTAGCCCAACAAGGCATGGGAGACAAGGTAACCAGAGGGCAGGCTGGGCTCACGGATAGTAGCCCAACAAGGTAACCAGAGGGCAGGCTGGGCTCACGGATAGTAGCCCAACAAGGCAACCAGAAGGCAGGCTGGGCTCACGGATAGTAGCCCAACAAGGTAACCAGAAGGCAGGCTGGGCTCACGGATAGCAGCCCAACAAGGTTACCAGAGGGCAGGCTGGGCTCACGGATAGTAGCCCAACAAGGCAACCAGAGGGCAGGCTGGGCTCAGGGATAGCAGCCCAACAAGGCATGGGAGACAAGGTAACCAGAGGGCAGGCTGGGCTCACGGATAGTAGCCCAACAAGGTAACCAGAGGGCAGGCTGGGCTCACGGATAGTAGCCCAACAAGGTAACCAGAGGGCAAGCTGGGCTCACGGATAGCAGCCCAACAAGGTAACCAGAGGGCAAGCTGGGCTCACGGATAGTAGCCCAACAAGGTAACCAGAGGGCAGGCTGGGCTCACAGATAGTAGCCCAACAAGGTAACCAGAGGGTAGGCTGGGCTCACAGATAGTAGCCCAACAAGGTAACCAGAGGGCAGGCTGGGCTCACAGATAGTAGCCCAACAAGGTAACCAGAGGGCAGGCTGGGCTCACGGATAGCAGCCCAACAAGGTAACCAGAGGGCAAGCTGGGAACACGGATAGCAGCCCAACAAGGTAACCAGAGGGCAGGCTGGGCTCACGGATAGTAGCCCAACAAGGTAACCAGAGGGCAGGCTGGGCTCACGGATAGTAGCCCAACAAGGCATGGGAGACAAGGTAACCAGAGGGTAGGCTGGGCTCACAGATAGTAGCCCAACAAGGTAACCAGAGGGCAGGCTGATCTCACGGATAGTAGCCCAACAAGGCATGGGAGACAAGGTAACCAGAGGGCAGGCTGGGCTCACGGATAGTAGCCCAACAAGGCATGGGAGACAAGGTAACCAGAGGGCAGGCTGGGCTCATGGATAGTAGCCCAACAAGGCAACCAGAGGGTAGGCTGGGCTCACGGATAGTAGCCCAACAAGGCAACCAGAGGGTAGGCTGGGCTCACGGATAGTAGCCCAACAAGGCAACCAGAGGGTAGGCTGGGCTCACGGATAGTAGCCCAACAAGGCAACCAGAGGGTAGGCTGGGCTCATGGATAGTAGCCCAACAAGGCATGGGAGACAAGGTAACCAGAGTCAATTAAGCACAGCTGACGGTACTAATGACATACTCTCCTTCCCCTATAAGAGAAAGAATGGAACCAGCAGAGAGGGGGAGGGAAAACTATCTCTGGAAGATGGCCACCGAGAGAGAGGAGCGATCCAGGAAGAACCACTAAGACGGTGACAAGCCCGTGACTTTTTGTTGTTGTAGTTTAAAGATAATCCTATTGTGTTCCTGTTTCATCTGGAGAAGAAGATGTATGTTTTTCCTTGGAAGATTTTCATTGATTATGTTGGAGTGTTTTTGTTGACAAAATGCCCTCAATAGAGAACTGTGTTCAATCCAGAAAAGCTCCTCCTGACTCGTTCATTCCACCTTTCCTCTTTAGAGAGACGCCCAATGACTTGGTCCGCTCACACTACTGCCTATGAGTCATCATTATTGACTTACATGTTCATTTCTTCAGATATACAAGTGTCTAATGGCTTCATTTCTGATACAGAGAAAATGACTCATACAAGCCGTGTCTGTAGCTTGTGTTCCTTGCAGTTGGCCACTAACCTATTAATTTAGCCCTCAAATGATGTATTTTTCTGGCCATAGAATGCAAGAATGACATCTTCACCAACATTTAGAAATGACAGCTAAATGTAGTGATAGATTGTTTTTTTGTGGGGGGGGGGGGGCTTATTTAATGAAGCCTAAAATATAATAATTATTAAGTGTCACAGTTTTTGGTGGAGACCTTTGCCCGTCACCTTTAAACAGTTTCCAGCTCTGATCTTCTCCCCATCATAACAGCCGTAGGGGGTTAAATAGCATTGGATCAGTTTACAGCTCTGATCTTCTCCCCATCATAACAGCTGTAGGGGGTTAAATAGCATTGGATCAGTTTACAGCTCTGATCTTCTCCCCATCATAACAGCCGTAGGGGGTT
Source organism: Oncorhynchus clarkii lewisi (assembly GCF_045791955.1). Lineage (NCBI taxonomy): Eukaryota > Metazoa > Chordata > Actinopteri > Salmoniformes > Salmonidae > Oncorhynchus > Oncorhynchus clarkii. The sequence goes on from NW_027260953.1 coordinate 152,490, forward strand.
AAATAGCATTGGATCAGTTTACAGCTCTGATCTTCTCCCCATCATAACAGCCGTAGGGGGTTAAATAGCATTGGATCAGTTTACAGCTCTGATCTTCTCCCCATCATAACCAGCCGTAGGGGGTTAAATAGCATTGGATCAGTTTACAGCTCTGATCTTCTCCCCATCATAACAGCCGTAGGGGGTTAAATAGCATTGGATCAGTTTACAGCTCTGATCTTCTCCCCATCATAACAGCTGTAGGGGGTTAAATAGCATTGGATCAGTTTACAGCTCTGATCTTCTCCCCATCATAACCAGCCGTAGGGGGTTAAATAGCATTGGATCAGTTTACAGCTCTGATCTTCTCCCCATCATAACCAGCCATAGGGGGTTAAATAGCATTGGATCAATTGAAAATGGGGAGAATCTGAGCTTTGCAACAATGCCAGAATGATTGCTGTACTCCTAATATTAAATAACTGGCATTATTTATGAACAATTATTTTAAAAAGGCAAATGTCAAAACAGAGCTTCTGATGTCATCGAAGCTAAAATGGCCAATATAAATATAAACATGACTGTTTCTATACAGAATAAAGGTCATGTAGACTTTAGAAGAGCCCTGCCTGCACATCAGTTCAGAAGACAGAGACCGCCAGGAGCTGTGTGTTGGAAAGGCAGGACTATAAACTCACGTAGCCTTTGCATGTGAAGGACATTCATTCTGCCAATGAGAGGATTGCATTAAATATTCTGCAAAGGCATGCATGCTTCTGATTGGCCAAAACAGATCAGAAGGAGGGTCATGTCAAATGGAATGTCCATTAGTCTGTGGGTGTGTGTGTGTGTGTGTGTGTGTGTGTGTGTGTGTGTCTAGTACTGTGTGTGTGTGTCTAGTACTGTGTGTGTGTGTAGTACTGTGTGTGTGTGTGTGTGTGTGTGTAGTACTGTGTGTGTGTAGTACTGTGTGTGTGTGTGTATAGTACTGTGTGTGTGTGTGTGTGTGTTTAGTACTGTGTGTGTGTGTGTGTGTGTATAGTACTGTGTGTGTAGTACTGTGTGTGTGTGTGTGTGTGTGTGTAGTACTGTGTGTGTGTGTGTGTGTGTGTGTGTGTAGTACTGTGTGTGTGTGTGTAGTACTGTGTGTGTGTGTGTGTGTGTGTGTGTGTGTGTGTAGTACTGTGTGTGTAGTACTGTGTGTGTGTGTGTGTGTGTGTGTGTAGTACTGTGTGTGTAGTACTGTGTGTATGTGTATATAGTACTGTGTGTGTGTGTAGTACTGTGTGTGTATAGTACTGTGTGTGTGTAGTACTGTGTGTGTGTGTGTGTGTGTATAGTACTGTGTGTGTGTTGTTCTGTGTGTGTGTGTTGGTGTGTGTGTGTGTGTGTGTGTGTGTGTGTGTGTGTGTAGTACTGTGTGTGTGTAGTACTGTGTGTGTGTAGTACTGTGTGTGTGTGTGTGTGTGTGTGTATAGTACTGTGTGTGTGTGTGTGTGTGTGTGTGTGTGTATAGTACTGTGTGTGTGTGTGTGTGTATAGTACTGTGTGTGTAGTACTGTGTGTGTGTGTGTGTGTAGTACTGTGTGTGTGTGTGTGTGTGTGTGTATTACTGTGTGTGTGTGTGTGTAGTTCTGTGTGTGTGTGTGTGTGTGTGTGTGTGTAGTACTGTGTGTGTAGTACTGTGTGTATGTGTATATAGTACTGTGTGTGTGTGTAGTACTGTGTGTGTATAGTACTGTGTGTGTGTGTAGTACTGTGTGTGTGTGTAGTACTGTGTGTGTGTGTGTGTGTGTGTGTGTGTGTGTGTGTGTGTGTGTGTGTGTGTATAGTACTGTGTGTGTGTAGTACTGTGTGTGTGTAGTACTGTGTGTGTGTGTGTGTGTGTGTGTGTAGTACTGTGTGTGTGTAGTACTGTGTGTGTCTGTATATAGTGCTGTGTGTGTGTAGTACTGTGTGTGTGTGTGTGTCTGTGTGTGTGTGTGTGTGTGTGTGTGTGTGTGTGTGTATAGTACTGTGTGTGTGTAGTACTGTGTGTGTGTAGTACTGTGTGTGTGTATAGTACTGTGTGTGTATAGTACTGTGTGTGTATAGTACTGTGTGTGTATAGTACTGTGTGTATAGTACTGTGTGTGTGTATAGTACTGTGTGTGTATAGTACTGTGTGTGTGTATAGTACTGTGTGTGTGTGTAGTACTGTGTGTGTGTGTGTGTGTGTAGTACTGTGTGTGTGTGTGTGTGTGTAGTACTGTGTGTGTGTGTAGTACTGTGTGTGTGTGTGTGTGTAGTACTGTGTGTGTGTGTGTGTGTAGTACTGTGTGTGTGTGTGTGTAGTACTGTGTGTGTGTGTGTGTAGTACTGTGTGTGTGTGTGTGTGTGTGTATATAGTACTGTGTGTGTGTGTGTGTGTATATAGTACTGTGTGTGTATATAGTACTGTGTGTGTATATAGTACTGTGTGTGTGTGTGTATATAGTACTGTGTGTGTGTGTGTATGTGTAGTACTGTGTGTGTATATGTGTAGTACTGTGTGTGTATATAGTACTGTGTATGTGTAGTACTGTGTGTGTGTGTATATTGTACTGTGTGTGTGTGTGTGTAGTACTGTGTGTGTATATAGTACTGTGTGTGTGTGTAAATAGTACTGTGTGTGTGTGTCTGTCCATACCTGTGGTGGTCTGTGGTTCCTCCTGGCCTGATGGAACTGGGCCAGCAGCATCTGTTGATCATGGAGATCCATCCTCTGCTGTCTCTGGATGTCCAGAGTAGCCCCCATACCCAGGGGGGGTTCATTGGGGGGCGGGGGCCCGGAGAACAGGGGTTCCAGGACGAAGGCCCCTACACGGGACAGCCACCGGGGTACGAAGAGCAGCCGCTGCACCCCCAGAGCGTTTCCGTGGTACAGCTTCCCAGAGACCTGTAGGGGAACACGCGCTGTGTGGTTCAGACGTGTGGATTTACAACTTCTGAAGAAGCGGCTGTGGTTGAGATAAAGGGGTTGGGTATAATGCTGGTTGCTATGCAACAGGGTCAGTGTGGTGTGAACTCACCAGTCCACTGAGAGCAACGAGCCACATGAACGGACTGGAGGTCAGGAGCTGAAACACAACACAGAGACATATTAACCACTGACCCCCACCATGCTGAACACTATGTAACTCTACATATTAACCCCCACCATGCTGAACACTATGTAACTCTACATATTAATCACTGACCCCCACCATGCTGAACACTATGTATCTCTACATATTAACCACTGACCCCCACCATGCTGAACACTATGTAACTCTACATATTAACCCCCACCATGCTGAACACTATGTAACTCTACATATTAACCCCCACCATGCTGAACACTATGTAACTCTACATATTAACCCCCACCATGCTGAACACTATGTAACTAACTACATATTAACTCCCACCATGCTGAACACTATGTAACTCCACATAATAACCCCCACCATGCTGAACACTATGTAATTCTACATATTGACCCCCACCATGCTGAACACTATGTAACTACATATTGACCCCCACCATGCTGAACACTATGTAACTCTACATATTAACCACTGACCCCCACCATGCTGAACACTATGTAACTCTACATATTAACCCCCACCATGCTGAACACTATGTAACTCTACATATTGACCCCCACCATGCTGAACACTATGTAACTCTACATATTGACCCCCACCATGCTGAACACTATGTAACTCTACATATTAACCCCCACCATGCTGAACACTATGTAACTCTACATATTAACCACTGACCCCCACCATGCTGAACACTATGTAACTCTACATATTAACCACTGACCCCCACCATGCTGAACACTATGTAACTCTACATATTGACCCCCACCATGCTGAACACTATGTAACTCTACATATTAACCACTGACCCCCACCATGCTGAACACTATGTAACTCTACATATTGACCCCCACCATGCTGAACACTATGTAACTCTACATATTAACCACTGACCCCCACCATGCTGAACACTATGTAACTCTACATATTAACCACTGACCCCCACCATGCTGAACACTATTTAACTCTACATATTAACCCCCACCATGCTGAACACTATGTAACTCTACATATTAACCCCCACCATGCTGAACACTATGTAACTCTACATATTAACCACTGACCCCCACCATGCTGAACACTATGTAACTCTACATATTAACCCCCACCATGCTGAACACTATGTAACTCTACATATTAACCCCCACCATGCTGAACACTATGTAACTCTACATATTGACCCCCACCATGCTGAACACTATGTAACTCTACATATTAACTCCCACCATGCTGAACACTATGTAACTACATATTAACCACTGAACCCCACCATGCTGAACACTATGTAACTCTACATATTAACCACTGACCCCCACCATGCTGAACACTATGTAACTCTACATATTAACCCCCACCATGCTGAACACTATGTAACTCTACATATTAACCCCCACCATGCTGAACACTATGTAACTACATATTAACTCCCACCATGCTGAACACTATTTAACTCTACATATTAACCCCCACCATGCTGAACACTATGTAACTCTACATATTAACCACTGACCCCCACCATGCTGAACAGTATGTAACTCTACATATTGACCCCCACCATGCTGAACACTATGTAACTCTGCATATTAACCACTGACCCCCACCATGCTGAACACTATGTAACTCTACTGACCCCCACCATGCTGAACACTATGTAACTCTACATATTAACCCCCACCATGCTGAACACTATGTAACTCTACATATTAACCACTGACCCCCACCATGCTGAACACTATGTAACTCTACATATTAACCACTGACCCCCACCATGCTGAACACTATGTAACTCTACATATTGACCCCCACCATGCTGAACACTATGTAACTCTACATATTAACCACTGACCCCCACCATGCTGAACACTATGTAACTCTACATATTGACCCCCACCATGCTGAACACTATGTAACTCTACATATTAACCACTGACCCCCACCATGCTGAACACTATGTAACTCTACATATTAACCACTGACCCCCACCATGCTGAACACTATTTAACTCTACATATTAACCCCCACCATGCTGAACACTATGTAACTCTACATATTAACCCCCACCATGCTGAACACTATGTAACTCTACATATTAACCACTGACCCCCACCATGCTGAACACTATGTAACTCTACATATTAACCCCCACCATGCTGAACACTATGTAACTCTACATATTAACCCCCACCATGCTGAACACTATGTAACTCTACATATTGACCCCCACCATGCTGAACACTATGTAACTCTACATATTAACTCCCACCATGCTGAACACTATGTAACTCTACATATTAACCACTGAACCCCACCATGCTGAACACTATGTAACTCTACATATTAACCACTGACCCCCACCATGCTGAACACTATGTAACTCTACATATTAACCCCCACCATGCTGAACACTATGTAACTCTACATATTAACCCCCACCATGCTGAACACTATGTAACTACATATTAACTCCCACCATGCTGAACACTATTTAACTCTACATATTAACCCCCACCATGCTGAACACTATGTAACTCTACATATTAACCACTGACCCCCACCATGCTGAACAGTATGTAACTCTACATATTGACCCCCACCATGCTGAACACTATGTAACTCTGCATATTAACCACTGACCCCCACCATGCTGAACACTATGTAACTCTACATATTGACCCCCACCATGCTGAACACTATGTAACTCTACATATTAACCACTGACCCCCACCATGCTGAACACTATGTAACTCTACATATTAACCCCCACCATGCTGAACACTATGTAACTACATATTAACCCCCACCATGCTGAACACTATGTAACTCTACATATTGACCCCCACCATGCTGAACACTATGTAACTCTACATATTAACCACTGACCCCCACCATGCTGAACACTATGTAACTCTACATATTAACCCCCACCATGCTGAACACTATTTAACTATACATATTAACCCCCACCATGCTGAACACTATGTAACTACATATTAACTCCCACCATGCTGAACACTATGTAACTCTACATATTGACCCCCACCATGCTGAACACTATGTAACTCTACATATTAACCCCCACCATGCTGAACACTATGTAACTCTACATATTAACCACTGAACCCCACCATGCTGAACACTATGTAACTCTACATATTAACCACTGACCCCCACCATGCTGAACACTATGTAACTCTACATATTAACCCCCACCATGCTGAACACTATGTAACTCTACATATTAACCCCCACCATGCTGAACACTATGTAACTACATATTAACTCCCACCATGCTGAACACTATTTAACTCTACATATTAACCCCCACCATGCTGAACACTATGTAACTCTACATATTAACCACTGACCCCCACCATGCTGAACAGTATGTAACTCTACATATTGACCCCCACCATGCTGAACACTATGTAACTCTGCATATTAACCACTGACCCCCACCATGCTGAACACTATGTAACTCTACATATTGACCCCCACCATGCTGAACACTATGTAACTCTACATATTAACCACTGACCCCCACCATGCTGAACACTATGTAACTCTACATATTAACCCCCACCATGCTGAACACTATGTAACTACATATTAACCCCCACCATGCTGAACACTATGTAACTCTACATATTGACCCCCACCATGCTGAACACTATGTAACTCTACATATTAACCACTGACCCCCACCATGCTGAACACTATGTAACTCTACATATTAACCCCCACCATGCTGAACACTATTTAACTATACATATTAACCCCCACCATGCTGAACACTATGTAACTACATATTAACTCCCACCATGCTGAACACTATGTAACTCTACATATTGACCCCCACCATGCTGAACACTATGTAACTCTACATATTAACCCCCACCATGCTGAACACTATGTAACTCTACATATTGACCACTGACCCCCACCATGCTGAACACTATGTAACTCTACATATTAACCCCCACCATGCTGAACACTATGTAACTCTACATATTAACCCCCACCATGCTGAACACTATGTAACTCTACATATTAACCACTGACCCCCACCATGCTGAACACTATGTAACTCTACATATTGACCCCCACCATGCTGAACACTATGTAACTCTACATATTAACCCCCACCATGCTGAACACTATGTAACTCTACATATTAACCACTGACCCCCACCATGCTGAACACTATGTAACTCTACATATTAACCCCCACCATGCTGAACACTATGTAACTCTACATATTAACCCCCACCATGCTGAACACTATGTAACTCTACATATTAACCCCCACCATGCTGAACACTATGTAACTCTACATATTAACCCCCACCATGCTGAACACTATGTAACTCTACATATTAACCCCCACCATGCTGAACACTATGTAACTACATATTGACCCCCACCATGCTGAACACTATGTAACTCTACATATTAACCACTGACCCCCACCATGCTGAACACTATGTAACTCTACATATTGACCCCCACCATGCTGAACACTATTTAACTCTACATATTAACCCCCACCATGCTGAACACTATGTAACTACATATTAACTCCCACCATGCTGAACACTATGTAACTCTACATATTGACCCCCACCATGCTGAACACTATGTAACTCTACATATTAACCCCCACCATGCTGAACACTATGTAACTCTACATATTGACCACTGACCCCCACCATGCTGAACACTATGTAACTCTACATATTAACCCCCACCATGCTGAACACTATGTAACTCTACATATTAACCCCCACCATGCTGAACACTATGTAACTCTACATATTGACCACTGACCCCCACCATGCTGAACACTATGTAACTAACTACATATTAACTCCCACCATGCTGAACACTATGTAACTCCACATAATAACCCCCACCATGCTGAACACTATGTAACTCTACATATTGACCCCCACCATGCTGAACACTATGTAACTACATATTGACCCCCACCATGCTGAACACTATGTAACTCTACATATTAACCACTGACCCCCACCATGCTGAACACTATGTAACTCTACATATTAACCCCCACCATGCTGAACACTATGTAACTCTACATATTGACCCCCACCATGCTGAACACTATGTAACTCTACATATTGACCCCCACCATGCTGAACACTATGTAACTCTACATATTAACCCCCACCATGCTGAACACTATGTAACTCTACATATTAACCACTGACCCCCACCATGCTGAACACTATGTAACTCTACATATTAACCACTGACCCCCACCATGCTGAACACTATGTAACTCTACATATTGACCCCCACCATGCTGAACACTATGTAACTCTACATATTAACCACTGACCCCCACCATGCTGAACACTATGTAACTCTACATATTGACCCCCACCATGCTGAACACTATGTAACTCTACATATTAACCCCCACCATGCTGAACACTATGTAACTCTACATATTAACCACTGACCCCCACCATGCTGAACACTATGTAACTCTACATATTAACCACTGACCCCCACCATGCTGAACACTATTTAACTCTACATATTAACCCCCACCATGCTGAACACTATGTAACTCTACATATTAACCCCCACCATGCTGAACACTATGTAACTCTACATATTAACCACTGACCCCCACCATGCTGAACACTATGTAACTCTACATATTAACCCCCACCATGCTGAACACTATGTAACTCTACATATTGACCCCCATCATGCTGAACACTATGTAACTCTACATATTAACCCCCACCATGCTGAACACTATGTAACTCTACATATTGACCCCCACCATGCTGAACACTATGTAACTCTACATATTAACTCCCACCATGCTGAACACTATGTAACTCTACATATTAACCACTGAACCCCACCATGCTGAACACTATGTAACTCTACATATTAACCACTGACCCCCACCATGCTGAACACTATGTAACTCTACATATTGACCCCCACCATGCTGAACACTATGTAACTCTACATATTAACCACTGACCCCCACCATGCTGAACACTATGTAACTCTACATATTAACCACTGACCCCCACCATGCTGAACACTATTTAACTCTACATATTAACCCCCACCATGCTGAACACTATGTAACTCTACATATTAACCCCCACCATGCTGAACACTATGTAACTCTACATATTAACCACTGACCCCCACCATGCTGAACACTATGTAACTCTACATATTAACCCCCACCATGCTGAACACTATGTAACTCTACATATTAACCCCCACCATGCTGAACACTATGTAACTCTACATATTGACCCCCACCATGCTGAACACTATGTAACTCTACATATTAACTCCCACCATGCTGAACACTATGTAACTCTACATATTAACCACTGAACCCCACCATGCTGAACACTATGTAACTCTACATATTAACCACTGACCCCCACCATGCTGAACACTATGTAACTCTACATATTAACCCCCACCATGCTGAACACTATGTAACTCTACATATTAACCCCCACCATGCTGAACACTATGTAACTACATATTAACTCCCACCATGCTGAACACTATTTAACTCTACATATTAACCCCCACCATGCTGAACACTATGTAACTCTACATATTAACCACTGACCCCCACCATGCTGAACAGTATGTAACTCTACATATTGACCCCCACCATGCTGAACACTATGTAACTCTGCATATTAACCACTGACCCCCACCATGCTGAACACTATGTAACTCTACATATTGACCCCCACCATGCTGAACACTATGTAACTCTACATATTAACCACTGACCCCCACCATGCTGAACACTATGTAACTCTACATATTAACCCCCACCATGCTGAACACTATGTAACTACATATTAACCCCCACCATGCTGAACACTATGTAACTCTACATATTGACCCCCACCATGCTGAACACTATGTAACTCTACATATTAACCACTGACCCCCACCATGCTGAACACTATGTAACTCTACATATTAACCCCCACCATGCTGAACACTATTTAACTATACATATTAACCCCCACCATGCTGAACACTATGTAACTACATATTAACTCCCACCATGCTGAACACTATGTAACTCTACATATTGACCCCCACCATGCTGAACACTATGTAACTCTACATATTAACCCCCACCATGCTGAACACTATGTAACTCTACATATTGACCACTGACCCCCACCATGCTGAACACTATGTAACTCTACATATTAACCCCCACCATGCTGAACACTATGTAACTCTACATATTAACCCCCACCATGCTGAACACTATGTAACTCTACATATTAACCACTGACCCCCACCATGCTGAACACTATGTAACTCTACATATTGACCCCCACCATGCTGAACACTATGTAACTCTACATATTAACCCCCACCATGCTGAACACTATGTAACTCTACATATTAACCACTGACCCCCACCATGCTGAACACTATGTAACTCTACATATTAACCCCCACCATGCTGAACACTATGTAACTCTACATATTAACCCCCACCATGCTGAACACTATGTAACTCTACATATTAACCCCCACCATGCTGAACACTATGTAACTCTACATATTAACCCCCACCATGCTGAACACTATGTAACTACATATTGACCCCCACCATGCTGAACACTATGTAACTCTACATATTAACCACTGACCCCCACCATGCTGAACACTATGTAACTCTACATATTGACCCCCACCATGCTGAACACTATTTAACTCTACATATTAACCCCCACCATGCTGAACACTATGTAACTACATATTAACTCCCACCATGCTGAACACTATGTAACTCTACATATTGACCCCCACCATGCTGAACACTATGTAACTCTACATATTAACCCCCACCATGCTGAACACTATGTAACTCTACATATTGACCACTGACCCCCACCATGCTGAACACTATGTAACTAACTACATATTAACTCCCACCATGCTGAACACTATGTAACTCCACATAATAACCCCCACCATGCTGAACACTATGTAACTCTACATATTGACCCCCACCATGCTGAACACTATGTAACTACATATTGACCCCCACCATGCTGAACACTATGTAACTCTACATATTAACCACTGACCCCCACCATGCTGAACACTATGTAACTCTACATATTAACCCCCACCATGCTGAACACTATGTAACTCTACATATTGACCCCCACCATGCTGAACACTATGTAACTCTACATATTGACCCCCACCATGCTGAACACTATGTAACTCTACATATTAACCCCCACCATGCTGAACACTATGTAACTCTACATATTAACCACTGACCCCCACCATGCTGAACACTATGTAACTCTACATATTAACCACTGACCCCCACCATGCTGAACACTATGTAACTCTACATATTGACCCCCACCATGCTGAACACTATGTAACTCTACATATTAACCACTGACCCCCACCATGCTGAACACTATGTAACTCTACATATTGACCCCCACCATGCTGAACACTATGTAACTCTACATATTAACCCCCACCATGCTGAACACTATGTAACTCTACATATTAACCACTGACCCCCACCATGCTGAACACTATGTAACTCTACATATTAACCACTGACCCCCACCATGCTGAACACTATTTAACTCTACATATTAACCCCCACCATGCTGAACACTATGTAACTCTACATATTAACCCCCACCATGCTGAACACTATGTAACTCTACATATTAACCACTGACCCCCACCATGCTGAACACTATGTAACTCTACATATTAACCCCCACCATGCTGAACACTATGTAACTCTACATATTGACCCCCATCATGCTGAACACTATGTAACTCTACATATTAACCCCCACCATGCTGAACACTATGTAACTCTACATATTGACCCCCACCATGCTGAACACTATGTAACTCTACATATTAACTCCCACCATGCTGAACACTATGTAACTCTACATATTAACCACTGAACCCCACCATGCTGAACACTATGTAACTCTACATATTAACCACTGACCCCCACCATGCTGAACACTATGTAACTCTACATATTAACCCCCACCATGCTGAACACTATGTAACTCTACATATTAACTCCCACCATGCTGAACACTATGTAACTACATATTAACTCCCACCATGCTGAACACTATTTAACTCTACATATTAACCCCCACCATGCTGAACACTATGTAACTCTACATATTAACCACTGACCCCCACCATGCTGAACAGTATGTAACTCTACATATTAACCCCCACCATGCTGAACACTATGTAACTCTACATATTGACCCCCACCATGCTGAACACTATGTAACTCTACATATTAACCACTGACCCCCACCATGCTGAACACTATGTAACTCTACATATTGACCCCCACCATGCTGAACACTATGTAACTCTACATATTAACCACTGACCCCCACCATGCTGAACACTATGTAACTCTACATATTAACCCCCACCATGCTGAACACTATGTAACTCTACATATTAACCCCCACCATGCTGAACACTATGTAACTACATATTAACCCCCACCATGCTGAACACTATGTAACTCTACATATTGACCCCCACCATGCTGAACACTATGTAACTCTACATATTAACCACTGACCCCCACCATGCTGAACACTATGTAACTCTACATATTAACCCCCACCATGCTGAACACTATTTAACTCTACATATTAACCCCCACCATGCTGAACACTATGTAACTCTACATATTAACCCCCACCATGCTGAACACTATGCAACTCTACATATTAACCACTGACCCCCACCATGCTGAACACTATGTAACTCTACATATTAACCCCCACCATGCTGAACACTATGTAACTCTACATATTGACCCCCACCATGCTGAACACTATGTAACTCTACATATTAACCCCCACCATGCTGAACACTATGTAACTCTACATATTAACCACTGACCCCCACCATGCTGAACACTATGTAACTCTACATATTAACCCCCACCATGCTGAACACTATGTAACTCTACATATTAACCCCCACCATGCTGAACACTATGTAACTCTACATATTAACCCCCACCATGCTGAACACTATGTAACTCTACATATTAACCCCCACCATGCTGAACACTATGTAACTCTACATATTAACCCCCACCATGCTGAACACTATGTAACTACATATTGACCCCCACCATGCTGAACACTATGTAACTCTACATATTAACCACTGACCCCCACCATGCTGAACACTATGTAACTCTACATATTGACCCCCACCATGCTGAACACTATTTAACTCTACATATTAACCCCCACCATGCTGAACACTATGTAACTACATATTAACTCCCACCATGCTGAACACTATGTAACTCTACATATTGACCCCCACCATGCTGAACACTATGTAACTCTACATATTAACCCCCACCATGCTGAACACTATGTAACTCTACATATTGACCACTGACCCCCACCATGCTGAACACTATGTAACTCTACATATTAACCCCCACCATGCTGAACACTATGTAACTCTACATATTAACCCCCACCATGCTGAACACTATGTAACTCTACATATTAACCACTGACCCCCACCATGCTGAACACTATGTAACTACATATTAACTCCCACCATGCTGAACACTATTTAACTCTACATATTAACCCCCACCATGCTGAACACTATGTAACTCAACATATTAACCACTGACCCCCACCATGCTGAACAGTATGTAACTCTACATATTAACCCCCACCATGCTGAACACTATGTAACTCTACATATTGACCCCCACCATGCTGAACACTATGTAACTCTACATATTAACCACTGACCCCCACCATGCTGAACACTATGTAACTCTACATATTGACCCCCACCATGCTGAACACTATGTAACTCTACATATTAACCACTGACCCCCACCATGCTGAACACTATGTAACTCTACATATTAACCCCCACCATGCTGAACACTATGTAACTACATAGTAACCACTGACCCCCACCATGCTGAACACTATGTAACTCTACATATTAACCCCCACCATGCTGAACACTATGTAACTACATATTAACCCCCACCATGCTGAACACTATGTAACTCTACATATTGACCCCCACCATGCTGAACACTATGTAACTCTACATATTAACCACTGACCCCCACCATGCTGAACACTATGTAACTCTACATATTAACCCCCACCATGCTGAACACTATTTAACTCTACATATTAACCCCCACCATGCTGAACACTATGTAACTACATATTAACTCCCACCATGCTGAACACTATGTAACTCTACATATTGACCCCCACCATGCTGAACACTATGTAAGTCTACATATTAACCCCCACCATGCTGAACACTATGTAACTCTACATATTGACCACTGACCCCCACCATGCTGAACACTATGTAACTCTACATATTGACCACTGACCCCCACCATGCTGAACACTATGTAACTCTACATATTAACCCCCACCATGCTGAACACTATGTAACTCTACATATTAACCCCCACCATGCTGAACACTATGTAACTCTACATATTAACCACTGACCCCCACCATGCTGAACACTATGTAACTCTACATATTAACCCCCACCATGCTGAACACTATGCAACTCTACATATTAACCACTGACCCCCACCATGCTGAACACTATGTAACTCTACATATTAACCCCCACCATGCTGAACACTATGTAACTCTACATATTGACCCCCACCATGCTGAACACTATGTAACTCTACATATTAACCCCCACCATGCTGAACACTATGTAACTCTACATATTAACCACTGACCCCCACCATGCTGAACACTATGTAACTCTACATATTAACCCCCACCATGCTGAACACTATGTAACTCTACATATTAACCCCCACCATGCTGAACACTATGTAACTCTACATATTAACCCCCACCATGCTGAACACTATGTAACTCTACATATTAACCCCCACCATGCTGAACACTATGTAACTCTACATATTAACCCCCACCATGCTGAACACTATGCAACTCTACATATTAACCCCCACCATGCTGAACACTATGTAACTACATATTAACTCCCACCATGCTGAACACTATGTAACTCTACATATTGACCCCCACCATGCTGAACACTATGTAACTCTACATATTAACCCCCACCATGCTGAACACTATGTAACTCTACATATTGACCACTGACCCCCACCATGCTGAACACTATGTAACTCTACATATTAACCCCCACCATGCTGAACACTATGTAACTCTACATATTAACCCCCACCATGCTGAACACTATGTAACTCTACATATTAACCACTGACCCCCACCATGCTGAACACTATGTAACTCTACATATTAACCCCCACCATGCTGAACACTATGCAACTCTACATATTAACCACTGACCCCCACCATGCTGAACACTATGTAACTCTACATATTAACCCCCACCATGCTGAACACTATGTAACTCTACATATTGACCCCCACCATGCTGAACACTATGTAACTCTACATATTAACCCCCACCATGCTGAACACTATGTAACTCTACATATTAACCCCCACCATGCTGAACACTATGTAACTCTACATATTAACCACTGACCCTCACCATGCTGAACACTATGTAACTCTACATACCTGCAGGCCTACAATGTAAACCAGGGACTTGTTAGTTACGGAGATCTGACCAAGGAGTTGAGTGACTGGAACCTTGGGGATGGAGGAATGGAAAGGTACAAACAGGCTGAACACTGGGCCTAGCCTGGAGGAGAGGTGAGGAGGAGAGGGGGAAGGAGAGAGGGGAGGTGAGGAGGAGAGAGGAGAGGGAAGGAGAGAGGGGAGGTGAGGAGGAGAGAGGAGAGGAGAGAGGGGAGGTGAGGAGAGGAGAGGGGAGGTGAGGAGGAGAGGGGAAGGAGAGAGGAGAGGGAAGGAGAGAGGGGAGGTGAGGAGGAGAGAGGAGAGGGGAAGGAGAGAGGAGAGGGAAGGAGAGAGGGGAGGTGAGGAGGAGAGAGGAGAGGGAAGGGGAGGTGAGGAGGAGAGGGAAGGAGAGAGGGGAGGTGAGGAGGAGAGAGGAGAGGGAAGGAGAGGGGAGGTGAGGAGGAGAGAGGAAGGAGAGAGGAGAGGGAAGGAGAGAGGAGAAGTGAGGAGGAGAGAGGAGAGGGGAAGGAGAGAGGAGAGGAGAAGGAGAGAGGGGAGGTGAGGAGAGAGGAGAGGGGAAGGAGAGAGGAGGTGAGGAGGAGAGTGGAGAGGGAAGGAGAGAGGGGAGGGGAGGTGAGGAGGAGAGAGGAGAGGGGAAGGAGAGAGGGGAGGTGAGGAGGAGAGGAGGAGAGGATGGAGGTGAGGAGGAGAGAGGGGAGGTGAGGAGGAGAGAGGGGAGGTGAGGAGGAGAGAGGGGATGGGGAAGGAGAGAGGGGATGGGGAAGGAGAGAGGGGATGGGGAAGGAGAGAGGGGATGGGGAAGGAGTGAGGGGAGGTGGAGGAGAGAGGGGAGGTGAGGAGGAGAGAGGGGAGGTGAGGAGGAGAGAGGGGATGGGGAAGGAGAGAGGGGGAGGTGAGGAGGAGAGAGGAGGAGGTGAGGAGGAGAGAGGAGGAGGTGAGGAGGAGAGAGGGGATGGGGAAGGAGAGAGGGGAGGTGAGGATGAGAGAGGGGAGGTGAGGATGAGAGAGGGGAGGTGAGGATGAGAGAGGGGAGGGAAGGAGAGAGGGGAGGTAAGGAAGAGAGAGGGGATGGGGAAGGAGAGAGGGGAGGGAAGGAGAGAGGGGAGGTGAGGAGGAAAGGAGGAAAGGAAAGGAGAAGATGGTTAAAACAATGTTCTGTTCACAAACACCAAACCTCTGAGCAGATATACAGTAAAGTATATTTCTATTAGAGGAAGTAAGAGTGAATCATTATAGACCAGCAGCTAACCTCAGAGCCCTGCCATTACAGTCACTCACAGCAGGACACGCACAGTCACACACACACACAGTCACCCACACACACACACACCAGGACACGCACAGTCACCCACACACACCAGGACACGCAGTCACCCACACACACACCAGGACACGCACAGTCACCCACACACACACCAGGACACGCACAGTCACCCACACACACACCAGGACACGCACAGTCACACACACACACACACCAGGACACGCACAGTCACACACACACACACCAGGACACGCACAGTCCCCCACACACACACACCAGGACACGCACAGTCACCCACACACACACCAGGACACGCACAGTCACCCACACACACACCAGGACACGCACAGTCACCCACACACACACCAGGACACGCACAGTCACCCACACACACACCAGGACACGCACAGTCACCCACACACACACCAGGACACGCACAGTCACCCACCCACACACACACCAGGACACGCACAGTCACCCACACACACACCAGGACACGCACAGTCACAAACACACACACACACACCAGGACACGCACAGTCACCCACACAGTCACCCCCACACACACCAGGACACGCACAGTCACCCACACCAGGACACGCAGTCACCCACCCACACACACACACACACGGACACGCAGTCACCCACACACACACGAGGACACGCACAGTCACCCACACACACACACACACACACACACACGGACACGCAGTCACCCACACATACACACACGAGGACACGCATGGTCGCCCACACACACACACACACACACGGACACGCACAGTCACCCACACGGACAGTCACCCACACACACACAGTCACCCACACATGCACACACAAGGACACGCACAGTCACACACACACACAGAATGGAGATGAGCATCACAGGATGAGCCATATCTGATATGTCCATGCTTGACGCACACACACACACACACACACACACACACACACACACACACACACACACACACACACACACACACACACACACACACACACACACACACACACACACACACACACACACCTACTAGTAATAGTGAGAGCCTGAGGGTATGAATACAGTTCGTATTAAAAGTAGAGATTCATTTTTTATGAACTCCACATGAAGGATCAGAATGAGGAACATGACAGCAGCCCAGAGAGGTCATGAGAGGGTCATTAGTAGTGATGGGAGGAGACAGATCCATACAGTTACATGTCCAGTTGGCTGTAGCTGCACCAAAACTACAGTAGGTTTCCTTCATAGCGTATTCTCCATCTTTTTAAATAGGGAGACAATGTGTTTTCACTCTCTCTCTATCACACCACGAGGCCCCCCGGTAATATCACACCACGAGGCCCCCCCGGTAATATCACACCACGAGGCCCCCCGGTAATATCACACCACGAGGCCCCCCGGTAATATCACACCACGAGGTCCCCTGGTAATATCACACCACGAGGTCCCCTGGTAATATCACACCACGAGGCCCCCCGGTAATATCACACCACGAGGCCCCCCGGTAATATCACACCACGAGGCCCCCCCGGTAATATCACATCACGAGGCCCCCCCGGTAATATCACACCACGAGGCCCCCCGGTAATATCACACCACGAGGCCCCCCGGTAATATCACACCACGAGGCCCCCCGGTAATATCACACCACGAGGCCCCCCGGTAATATCACACCACGAGGCCCCCCGGTAATATCACACCACGAGGCCCCCCGGTAATATCACACCACGAGGCCCCCCCGGTAATATCACACCACGAGGCCCCCCGGTAATATCACACCACGAGGCCCCCCGGTAATATCACACCACGAGGCCCCCCGGTAATATCACACCACGAGGCCCCCCGGTAATATCACACCACGAGGCCCCCCCGGTAATATCACACCACGAGGCCCCCTGGTAATATCACACCACGAGGTCCCCTGGTAATATCACATCACGAGGCCCCCCGGTAATATCACACCACGAGGCCCCCCGGTAATATCACACCACGAGGCCCCCCGGTAATATCACACCACGAGGCCCCCCGGTAATATCACACCACGAGGCCCCCCCGGTAATATCACACCACGAGGTCCCCTGGTAATATCACATCACGAGGCCCCCCGGTAATATCACACCACGAGGCCCCCCGGTAATTCCCAGCCCTAGTCACGATTGGGTCAATATACTTCTTCCTCTTTACTCTAATTTCTACTCTGTTCACATGAAGAACAGCTGACAATCAGCCTATTTGTGCCCTCAATATCATCTGGAGTGCTTGATATCCTTACAAACATGAATACACATGCTGAAAATTATTCATCCTGTTGATCAAATAAATTCATATTTACAAATTTCGAAGAGACGCTTGCACCCACACACACACACACCCACTCAGAATAAATGTAGGAGGGGTTTGCTTGCGGTGCAGGAAATGATAAGTGTGTGTCTGGGTACTGGCTGTGGCAGAAGCTGCACACTTCTGCCTAGTCGGCCGTAGCTGATGCAAAGAAAAGATAAATATATCTAATACTTGTTGAGTTTCATTCTCTGGCTGACCTGACACCTGGCTCTGGAGTCACACAGGGGACCAACGTCCCTCCTGAAACACCACTGACGACTGAGAGTTAAGAGCGCTTCCATCTGGTGAGTACAGTATCATACAGTATGTGGTCTACACAGGTATGATGCAGTATCATTCAGTATGTGGTTTACACAGGTATGATACAGTATTACACTGTCGTTTACACAGGTATGATACAGTATCATACAGTATGTGGTTTACACAGGTATGATAGTATAATACAGTATGTGGTTTACACAGGTATGGTACAGTATAATACAGTATGTGGTTTACACAGGTATGATAGTATAATACAGTATGTGGTTTACACAGGTATGATAGTATAATACAGTATGTGGTTTACACAGGTATGATAGTATAATACAGTATGTGGTTTACACAGGTATGATACAGTATTACACTGTCGTTTACACAGGTATGATAGTATAATACAGTATGTAGTTTACACAGATATGATACTATAATACAGTATGTAGTTTACACAGGTACGGTACAGTATAATACCAGTGGTGTAACGTACTTAAGTAAAAATACATTAAAGTACTACTTCAGTAGTTTTTTGTAGAATCTGTACTTCAATTTTTATATTTTTGACAATTTTACTTTTACTTCACTTACATTCCTAAAGAAAATATTGTACTTTTTACTCCGTACATTTTCTGACACCCAAAGTACTCATTACATTTTCAATGCTTATTAGCAGGACAGGAAAATTGTCAAATTCACGCACTTTCAAGAGCACACGTGGTCATCCCTCCTGCCTCCGGCCTGGAGGACTCACTAAACAAGTCATTTATACTTTCACTTTTACTTTTGACACAAGTATATTTGAGCAATTACATGTACTTTTTACACTTAAATATATTTACAACCCAAATACTTTTAGACTTTTACTCAAGAAGTATTTCACTGGCTGACTTTCACTTGAGTCACTTTCTATTAAAAAGGTATCTTATATATTTACAGCCAAATACTTTTAGACTTTTACTCAATAAGTATTTCACTGGCTGACTTTCACTTGAATCACTTTCTATTAAATATTTCTATTTCTATACTTTTACTAAAGTATGACAATTGGGTACTTTTTCCACCACTGTATAATACAGTATGTAGTTTACACAGGTTTAAGCATAGACATTTTTCACAGGAAAGTGAATTTCCCCCCACAAATTGTGGGTATATTTGGGGTTGTAATTACTACATGAGTGTTATAGAGCAAATGATGCAAGACAAATGGAACATTGCTTTTGTCTGTTGATTTTAAACTACTGCAAGTGTCTTCACCCAAACCCTCACCTGCTGTGCTTCAGATTTACACTTCCTGTTACTAACCATCATGTCGTGGTCGGAGGGTGTGAACTCCACTCTGAACCTGGACTCCAACACCTCCTCCTCCCTGGTCTGCACCAACCTGTACGACCACCGCCCCGTCGCCCGCGTCCTCATGTCTCTCCACTACAGCCTGGTCTTCACGCTCGGCCTCCTAGGTAACGCCCTGGCACTGCACGTCATCAGACCCAACCTGGCCCAGATCAACTCTACCACGCTCTACTCTGCCAACCTGGCCGCCTCCGACGTCCTCTTCACTCTGGCCCTGCCTCTGAGGATAGCCTACTACGCCCTAGGTCAGTGATACTCCACTACTACTACGCCCTAGGTCAGTGATACTCCACCACTACTACTACGCCCTAGGTCAGTGATACTCCACTACTACTACGCCCTAGGTCAGTGATACTCCACTACTACTACGCCCTAGGTCAGTGATACTCCACTACTACTACTACGCCCTAGGTCAGTGATACTCCACTACTACGCCCTAGGTCAGTGATACTCCACCACTACTACTACGCCCTAGGTCAGTGATACTCCACTACTACTACACCCTAGGTCAGTGATACTCCACTACTACTACGCCCTAGGTCAGTGATACTCCACTACTACTACTACGCCCTAGGTCAGTGATACTCCACTACTACTACGCCCTAGGTCAGTGATACTAAACCACTACTACTACGCCCTAGGTCAGTGATACTCCACTACTACTACGCCCTAGGTCAGTGATACTCCACTACTACTACTACTACTACGCCCTAGGTCAGTGATACTCCACTACTACTACTACTACGCCCTAGGTCAGTGATACTCCCACTACTACGCCCTAGGTCAGTGATACTCCCACTACTACTACGCCCTAGGTCAGTGATACTCCACTACTACTACTACTACGCCCATTGGTCAGTGATACTCCACTACTACTACTACTACTACTACTACGCCCTAGGTCAGTGATACTCCACTACTACTACTACTACTACTACTACTACTACTACTACGCCCTAGGTCAGTGATACTCCACCACTACTACGCCCTAGGTCAGTGATACTCCACCACTACTACGCCCTAGGTCAGTGATACTCCCACTACAACGTCCTAGGTCAGTGATACTCCACTACTACTACTACGCCCTAGGTCAGTGATACTCCACTACTACGACGCCCTAGGTCAGTGATACTCCCACTACGCCCTAGGTCAGTGATACTCCACCACTACACCCTAGGTCAGTGATACTCCCACTACTACTACACCCTAGGTCAGTGATACTCCCACTACAATGTCCTAGGTCAGTGATACTCCACTACTACTACTACTACTACTACTACTACGCCCTAGGTCAGTGATACTCCACTACTACTACTACTACTACGCCCTAGGTCAGTGATACTCCACCACTACTACGCCCTAGGTCAGTGATACTCCACTACTACTACTACTACGCCCATTGGTCAGTGATACTCCACTACTACTACTACTACTACTACGCCCTAGGTCAGTGATACTCCACTACTACTACTACTACTACTACTACTACGCCCTAGGTCAGTGATACTCCACCACTACTACGCCCTAGGTCAGTGATACTCCACCACTACTACGCCCTAGGTCAGTGATACTCCACCACTACTACGCCCTAGGTCAGTGATACTCCACCACTACTACGCCCTAGGTCAGTGATACTCCACTACTACTACTACTACGCCCTAGGTCAGTGATACTCCACTACTACTACTACTACTACTACTACTACTACTACGCCCTAGGTCAGTGATACTCCACCACTACTACGCCCTAGGTCAGTGATACTCCACCACTACTACGCCCTAGGTCAGTGATACTCCACCACTACTACGCCCTAGGTCAGTGATACTCCACCACTACTACGCCCTAGGTCAGTGATACTCCACCACTACTACGCCCTAGGTCAGTGATACTCCACCACTACTACGCCCTAGGTCAGTGATACTCCACTACTACTACTACTACTACTACTACGCCCTAGGTCAGTGATACTCCACTACTACTACTACTACTACTACTACTACTACTACTACGCCCTAGGTCAGTGATACTCCACCACTACTACGCCCTAGGTCAGTGATACTCCACCACTACTACGCCCTAGGTCAGTGATACTCCACCACTACTACGCCCTAGGTCAGTGATACTCCACCACTACTACGGCCTAGGTCAGTGATACTCCCACTACTACTACGCCCTAGGTCAGTGATACTCCCACTACGCCCTAGGTCAGTGATACTCCCACTACGCCCTAGGTCAGTGATACTCAACTACTACTACGCCCTAGGTCAGTGATACTCCACTACTACTACGCCCTAGGTCAGTGATACTCCACTACTACGACGCCCTAGGTCAGTGATACTCCCACTACTACGACGCCCTAGGTCAGTGATACTCCCACTACGCCCTAGGTCAGTGATACTCCACTACTACGACGCCCTAGGTCAGTGATACTCCACTACTACGACGCCCTAGGTCAGTGATACTCCCACTACGCCCAAGGTCAGTGATACTCCCACTACGCCCTAGGTCAGTGATACTCCCACTACGCCCTAGGTCAGTGATACTCCCACTACACCCTAGGTCAGTGATACTCCACTACACCCTAGGTCAGTGATACTCCCACTACACCCTAGGTCAGTGATACTCCCACTACGCCCTAGGTCAGTGATACTCCACTACACCCTAGGTCAGTGATACTCCCACTACACCCTAGGTCAGTGATACTCCCACTACACCCTAGGTCAGTGATACTCCCACTACACCCTAGGTCAGTGATACTCCCACTACGACGTCCTAGGTCAGTGATACTCCCACTACGACGTCCTAGGTCAGTGATACTCCCACTACACCCTAGGTCAGTGATACTCCCACTACGACGTCCTAGGTCAGTGATACTCCCACTACACCCTAGGTCAGTGATACTCCCACTACACCCTAGGTCAGTGATACTCCCACTACACCCTAGGTCAGTGATACTCCCACTACGACGTCCTAGGTCAGTGATACTCCCACTACGACGTCCTAGGTCAGTGATACTCCCACTATGACGTCCTAGGTCAGTGATACTCCCACTACTACGTCCTAGGTCAGTGATACTCCCACTACGACGTCCTAGGTCAGTGATACTCCCACTACGACGTCCTAGGTCAGTGATACTCCCACTACGACGTCCTAGGTCAGTGATACTCCCACTACTACACCCTAGGTCAGTGATACTCCCACTACGACGTCCTAGGTCAGTGATACTCCCACTACACCCTAGGTCAGTGATACTCCCACTACGACGTCCTAGGTCAGTGATACTCCCACTACACCCTAGGTCAGTGATACTCCACTACACCCTAGGTCAGTGATACTCCCACTACACCCTAGGTCAGTGATACTCCACTACACCCTAGGTCAGTGATACTCCCACTACTACACCCTAGGTCAGTGATACTCCCACTACTACACCCTAGGTCAGTGATACTCCCACTACGACGTCCTAGGTCAGTGATACTCCCACTACACCCTAGGTCAGTGATACTCCCACTACTACACCCTAGGTCAGTGATACTCCCACTACGACGTCCTAGGTCAGTGATACTCCCACTACACCCTAGGTCAGTGATACTCCCACTACACCCTAGGTCAGTGATACTCCCACTACGACGTCCTAGGTCAGTGATACTCCCACTACACCCTAGGTCAGTGATACTCCACTACACCCTAGGTCAGTGATACTCCCACTACACCCTAGGTCAGTGATACTCCCACTACGACGTCCTAGGTCGGTGATACTCCCACTACGACGTCCTAGGTCAGTGATACTCCCACTACACCCTAGGTCAGTGATACTCCCACTACGACGTCCTAGGTCAGTGATACTCCCACTACACCCTAGGTCAGTGATACTCCCACTACACCCTAGGTCAGTGATACTCCCACTACACCCTAGGTCAGTGATACTCCCACTACGACGTCCTAGGTCAGTGATACTCCCACTACGACGTCCTAGGTCAGTGATACTCCCACTACGACGTCCTAGGTCAGTGATACTCCCACTACTACGTCCTAGGTCAGTGATACTCCCACTACGACGTCCTAGGTCAGTGATACTCCCACTACACCCTAGGTCAGTGATACTCCCACTACGACGTCCTAGGTCAGTGATACTCCCACTACACCCTAGGTCAGTGATACTCCACTACACCCTAGGTCAGTGATACTCCCACTACACCCTAGGTCAGTGATACTCCACTACACCCTAGGTCAGTGATACTCCCACTACACCCTAGGTCAGTGATACTCCCACTACTACACCCTAGGTCAGTGATACTCCCACTACGACGTCCTAGGTCAGTGATACTCCCACTACACCCTAGGTCAGTGATACTCCCACTACACCCTAGGTCAGTGATACTCCCACTACGACGTCCTAGGTCAGTGATACTCCCACTACACCCTAGGTCAGTGATACTCCACTACACCCTAGGTCAGTGATACTCCCACTACACCCTAGGTCAGTGATACTCCCACTACGACGTCCTAGGTCGGTGATACTCCCACTACGACGTCCTAGGTCAGTGATACTCCCACTACACCCTAGGTCAGTGATACTCCCACTACGACGTCCTAGGTCAGTGATACTCCCACTACGACGTCCTAGGTCGGTGAGTATAGTTGTTTTGAAGTAGTTTAAAACAAACAACTAAAAGCAGATAGTAGGTATGTAGAAATGATACAGTGCCTTCAGAAAGTGTTCACGCCCCTCGACTTCTTCCACATTTTGTTGTTACAGCCCGAATTAAAACACACACAATAACCCATAATGACAATGTGAAAACATGTGTTGACATTTTTGCAAATGTATTGAAAATGAACTCTTGGAAATATCTAATTTGCATAAGTATTCAAACCCCTGAGTCAATACTTTGTAGAAGCACCTTTGGCAGTGATTACAGCTGTGAGTCTTTCTGGGTAAATCTCTAAAAGCTTTGCACATCTGGATTGTACAATATTTGCACATTATTCTTTTTAAAATTCTTCTCTTTTTTTTAAACTGTCAAATTGACAGCCATTTTCAAGTCTTGCCATAGATTTTCAAGACGATTTAAGTTAAAATGGTAACTATGCCACTCAGGAACAATCAGTCTTCTTGGTAAGCAACCCCAGTGGATATTTGGACTTGTGTTTTAGGTTATTGTCCTGCTGAAAGGTGAATTTGTCTCCCAGTGTCTGTTGGAAAGTAGACAGAACCATGTTTTCCGCTAGGATTTTGCATGTGCTTATCTTTTTATCCTAAAAAAAAATTCCCTTGTCATTGTCGCTGACAAGCACACCCATAACATGATGCAGCAACCACCGTGCTTGAAAATATGAAGAGTGGTACTCTGTGATGTGTTGGATTTGCCCTAAACGTAACACTTTGTATTCAGGAAAGAAAGTTAGATATTTTTCTTTTTTTTTTCAGTATTACTTAAGTGCCTTGTTGCAAACAGGATGCATGTTTTGAAATACAGGCTTCCTTTTCACTCTGTAATTTAAGTTAGTATTGTGGAGTAACTACAAATGTTGTTGATCCATCCTTAGTTCTCATATCACACCCATCATACTCTGTAACTATTTTAAAGTCACCATTGGCATCATGATGAAATCCCTGAGCGGTTTCCTTCCTCTCCGGCAACTGAGCTAGGAAAGATGCCTGAATCTTTGTAGTGACTGGGTGTATTGATTCACCATGCAAAGGGTGACTTTTACTCAAGTAGTATTTTACCGGGTGACTTTCACTTTTACTCAAGTAGTATCTTACTGGGTGACTTTTACTCAAGTAGTATTTTACTGGGTGACTTTCACTTTTACTCAAGTAGTATTTTACTGGGTGACTTTTACTCAAGTAGTATTTTACTGGGTGACTTTCACTTTTACTCAAGTAGTATTTTACTGGGTGACTTTTACTCAAGTAGTATTTTACTGAGTGACTTTTACTCAAGTAGTATTTTACTGAGTGACTTTCACTTTTACTCAAGTAGTATTTTACTGGGTGACTTTCACTTTTACTCAAGTAGTATTTTACTGGGTAACTTTCACTTTTACTCAAGTAGTATTTTACTGGGTAACTTTCACTTTTACTCAAGTAGTATTTTACTGGGTGTCTTTTACTCAAGTAGTATTTTACTGGGTGACTTTCACTTTTACTCAAGTTGTATTTTACCGGGTGACTCACTTTTACTCAAGTAGTATTTTACTAGGTGACTTTTACTCAAGTAGTATTTTACTGGGTGACTTTTACTCAAGTAGTATTTTACTGGGTGACTTTCACTTTTACTCAAGTAGTATTTTACTGGGTGACTTTCACTTTTACTCAAGTAGTATTTTACCGGGTGACTCACTTTTACTCAAGTAGTATTTTACTGGGTGACTTTCACTTTTACTCAAGTAGTATTTTACCGGGTGACTCACTTTTACTCAAGTAGTATTTTACTGGGTGACTTTTACTCAAGTAGTATTTTACTGGGTGACTTTCACTTTTACTCAAGTAGTATTTTACTGGGTGACTTTCACTTTTACTCAAGTAGTATTTTACCGGGTGACTCACTTTTACTCAAGTAGTATTTTACTGGGTGACTTTCACTTGAGTTATTTTCTATTAACGTATCTTTACATTTACACAAGTATGACGGTACTTTTCCACCACTGGGTGTGGACACTTTCTGAAGGCACTGTAGGTGTTTAAATGTAGGTGGAGAATATCCACACAGACACTTTTTCCTGAGATCCCAGGCGTCTTGTTATGTTCCAGAAGTGGACTAACCTCTCTTGGTAATCTTTGAGTCTCCCTGCCTCTAGGTTTCCACTGGCCCCTGGGGGAGACCCTGTGTCGCGTCACCGCCCTTCTGTTCTACGTCAACACCTACGCAGGGGTCAATTTCATGACCTGCCTGGCCGTAGACCGCTTCGTAGCCGTGGTTCTCCCTCTGCGTTACACCAGGCTCTGCCGGGCCCGGACCATCCGCTATGTCTGCGTAGGGGTGTGGGTTCTAGTCCTGGTCCAGACGTTACCCCTCCTCTCCGTGACCATGACCCGGGCCGAGCCGGACGGGACCACCACCTGCATGGAGTACCCCAACTTTGAGAACGGGGCCGTGGAGGGACTCCCCTACGTCCTCATTGGAGCCGTCGTCATGGGATACGGCGTTCCCGTTGCAACCATCCTGTGTTGCTACTTGGTGTTGCTTTGGAAGCTGCGGTTGGTGACGAGAAGTAGGGTCGGTGGGCGAGGTCACAGGTCATTGAGGAGCCAGAAGGCGACGGGGGTGATAGCAGGGGTAGTGTTGGTGTTTGTAGTGTGTTTCAGTCCCTATCACATCAACATCCTGCAGTATATGATCCGAAAGCTGAGATACACACCAGACTGTACCGAGCTACAGGCCTTTCAGGTAGTTGTCTCCACACCAGCGGAGGCTGGTGGGAGGAGCTATAGGAGGATGGGCTTATTGTAAAGGCTGGAATGGAATGAATGGAACAGAGTCAAACATGAATTCCATTCATTACAACGAGCCCTTCCTCCTACAGCGCCTTCTACCAGCCTCCACTGACACACAAACATAGGCCTATCTGTTAATATCATTGTATTTTTGTGTGTGTGTGTGTGTGTGTGTGTGTGTGTGTGTGTGTGTGTGTGTGTGTGTGTGTGTGTTGACCATGAGATTGTGTATTTAAGCGTGTGTGCAATGTCCATCTCCAATCCAAGTGTGACCGACTCCTCCACTAACCCCTCTCTCCCTCCCCTTCAGATGTCTCTACACTTCACTGTGTGTCTCATGAACCTCAACTGCTGCCTGGACCCCTTTGTCTACTTCTTTGCCTGTAAGGGTTACAAGAGGAGGGTGATGAAGATGTTGAGGGTTCAGGTCAGCGCCTCTTTCTCCAGCATGGTCCGAACCGGGGAGGACACCCCCTTCAAACGGGGGGGGACCCGGGACGGGAGGAGCAGGCTGGGTAGCCACACAGCTTGTCCTGTTGCTTTAGATGACGTTACCAAGACCATTCCTGGGCCACAGACCGAGACAGGAGACCCGGAGACCGAGACAGGAGACCCGGAGACCGAGACAGGACCCAGAGACCGAGACAGGACCCAGAGACCGAGACAGGACCCAGAGACCGAGACAGGACCCAGAGACCGAGACAGGACCCAGAGACCGAGACAGGACCCAGAGACCGAGACAGGACCCAGAGACCGAGACAGGACCCAGAGACCGAGACAGGACCCAGAGACCGATACAGGACCCACAGACCGAGACAGGAGTCACATCCAACCAACTACCCCTGATACAGGAGCCACATCCAACCAACTACCCCTGAGACAGGAGCCACATCCAAC
Organism: Oncorhynchus clarkii lewisi; assembly: GCF_045791955.1. Lineage (NCBI taxonomy): Eukaryota > Metazoa > Chordata > Actinopteri > Salmoniformes > Salmonidae > Oncorhynchus > Oncorhynchus clarkii. The sequence goes on from NW_027260953.1 coordinate 181,855, forward strand.
CAACTACCCCTGAGACAGGAGCCACATCCAACCAACTACCCCTGAGACAGGAGCCACATCCAACCAACTACCCCTGAGACAGGAGCCACATCCAACCAACTACCCCTGAGACAGGAGCCACATCCAACCAACTACCCCTGAGACAGGAGCCACATCCAACCAACTACCCCTGAGACAGGAGCCACATCCAACCAACTACCCCTGAGACAGGAGCCACATCCAACCAACTACCCCTGAGACAGGAGCCACATCCAACCAACTACCCCTGAGACAGGAGCCACATCCAACCAACTACCCCTGAGACAGGAGCCACATCCAACCAACTACCCCTGAGACAGGAGCCACATCCAACCAACTACCCCTGAGACAGGAGCCACATCCAACCAACTACCCCTGAGACAGGAGCCACATCCAACCAACTACCCCTGAGACAGGAGCCACATCCAACCAACTACCCCTGAGACAGGAGCCACATCCAACCAACTACCCCTGAGACAGGAGCCACATCCAACCAACTACCCCTGAGACAGGAGCCACATCCAACCAACTACCCCTGAGACAGGAGCCACATCCAACCAACTACCCCTGAGACAGGAGCCACATCCAACCAACTACCCCTGAGACAGGAGCCACATCCAACCAACTACCCCTGAGACAGGAGCCACATCCAACCAACTACCCCTGAGACAGGAGCCACATCCAACCAACTACCCCTGAGACAGGAGCCACATCCAACCAACTACCCCTGAGACAGGAGCCACATCCAACCAACTACCCCTGAGACAGGAGCCACATCCAACCAACTACCCCTGAGACAGGAGCCACATCCAACCAACTACCCCTGAGACAGGAGCCACATCCAACCAACTACCCCTGAGACAGGAGCCACATCCAACCAACTACCCCTGAGACAGGAGCCACATCCAACCAACTACCCCTGAGAACGGAGCCACATCCCACCAACTACCCCTGAGACAGGAGCCACATCCAACCAACTACCCCTGAGACAGGAGCCACATCCAACCAACTACCCCTGAGACAGGAGCCACATCCAACCAACTACCCCTGAGACAGGAGCCACATCCCACCAACTAACCCTGAGACAGGAGCCACATCCAACCAACTACCCCTGAGACAGGAGCCACATCCAACCAACTACCCCTGAGACAGGAGCCACATCCAACCAACTACCCCTGAGACAGGAGCCACATCCAACCAACTACCCCTGAGACAGGAGCCACATCCAACCAACTACCCCTGAGACAGGAGCCACATCCAACCAACTACCCCTGAGACAGGAGCCACATCCAACCAACTACCCCTGAGACAGGAGCCACATCCAACCAACTACCCCTGAGACAGGAGCCACATCCAACCAACTACCCCTGAGACAGGAGCCACATCCAACCAACTACCCCTGAGACAGGAGCCACATCCAACCAACTACCCCTGAGCCTCTCCTGGTCCTTGAGATGACCACTACTAGGCCATAGAGACACATAACCACTAGTCTAGACCACTACTAGGCCATAGAGACACAGAACCACTAGTCTAGACACACTTATTTGTCCTGGGTTGTATTCATACCAAACGGAAGAAAAGGGAACTGAAACAGAAAGGGACTACCTGAACTTGTCCAATAAGAAATGCTTGTTTTAATTTGACTTCCTTGCTCAATCTGCTATTTCAAAACGAATGTGAAAAAGATGGAAATCAAGGTCCCATAAACACAAGAAAACAGCAGTGCCTTTACAAGGTTCCAGAACTAAACAGCGCCTTTACAAGGTTCCAGAACTAAACAGCGCCTTTACAAGGTTCCAGAACTAAACAGCGCCTTTACAAGGTTCCAGAACTAAACCTTGTTTACAGAACAGGATGTCGTATGCAGAGATAAAATCCTTTACTGATTCATCTCCAACATTTCCGTCACATCGATCTTTGTACAGATATTTATGCTTTTCATAATAAAAATGGTTTCACTTCCCAATACTTACTTTTTAACTGCTGTTTGAAGTGGAATTAAAACCATTCTATTTCACTGTTACTGTTTTATTTCACCAAGGTCTGACCTATCCCTAAATTAGCCAGGTATGAAACTAAAAACACAGACAACTCACTTCCCTAAAAGAGCAACACAACACTTCTCTCTATGAGGTAAAAGGTCAAGGAGTACCGGTACTTCCTAGTTTTTCAACATGTGCAGTGTGATGTTTTCATCTAGAACGTATAGGCCTACAGCTGGTTTGGAAGTAGCTGCAGCACATCGAGCCCCTCGTTGATCTCACTGCTCTCTAGTGGTGTTAATACAACGGTACACCTTCAGTGAACAAGTGCACACTTCAAGGAAAGGAGTCCATAGGAGCAAGGGATTGATTTAGGGATTGAGCTCAGGTGTCAAGGACATGTGTGCAGCCCAGTTAGAGGTCCCGCTGTGAAGGACAGGTGTAAAGGTAGAGGTACTCACAGTCCGGCAGGCAGCCCAGTTAGAGGTCCCGCTGTGAAGGACAGGTGTAAAGGTAGAGGTACTCACAGTCCGGCAGGCAGCCCAGTTAGAGGTCCCGCTGTGAAGGACAGGTGTAAAGGTAGAGGTACTCACAGTCCGGCAGGCAGCCCAGTTAGAGGTCCCGCTGTGAAGAACAGGTGTAAAGGTAGAGGTACTCACAGTCCGGCAGGCAGCCCAGTTAGAGGTCCCGCTGTGAAGGACAGGTATAAAGGTAGAGGTACTCACAGTCCGGCAGGCAGCCCAGTTAGAGGTCCCGCTGTGAAGAACAGGTGTAAAGGTAGAGGTACTCACAGTCCGGCAGGCAGCTCAGACACCTGGTAGTCAAACAGGTAGTGAAACGCTTCGGACAGCAGGAAGTCCACCAGTGCAGTGAGCACCCACGTCCCAAACAGGAAGGACTACAGGAAGAACCAGGATGTTACAGTTAGGACTACAGGAAGAACCAGGATGTTACAGTTAGGCCTACAGGAAGAACCAGGATGTTACAGTTAGGCCTACAGGAAGAACCAGGATGTACAGTTAGGCCTATAGGAAGAACCAGGATGTTTACAGTTAGGACTACAGGAAGAACCAGGATGTTACAGTTAGGCCTACAGGAAGAACCAGGATGTTTACAGTTAGGCCTACAGGAAGAAGCAGGATGTTACAGTTAGGCCTACAGGAAGAACCAGGATGTTACAGTTAGGCCTATAGGAAGAACCAGGATGTTACAGTTAGGACTACAGGAAGAACCAGGATGTTTACAGTTAGGACTACAGGAAGAACCAGGATGTTTACAGTTAGGCCTACAGGAAGAACCAGGATGTTTACAGTTAGGACTACAGGAAGAACCAGAATGTTTACAGTTAGGACTACAGGAAGAACCAGGATGTTTACAGTTAGGACTACAGAAAGAACCAGGATGTTTACAGTTAGGACTACAGGAAGAACCAGGATGTTTACAGTTAGGACTACAGGAAGAACCAGGATGTTTACAGTTAGGACTACAGGAAGAACCAGGATGTTTACAGTTAGGACTACAGGAAGAACCAGGATGTTACAGTTAGGCCTACAGGAAGAACCAGGATGTTACAGTTAGGCCTACAGGAAGAACCAGGACGTTACAGTATGAAACAATGACATAACATAAAATCATATCATCATCACCACATCATCATTATTATGATAATTTGATTAAACAACTGATAATCTGTGCAGCACGACTGCAATAAAGACCAGCTGGAACGCACCCAGTGAGTCTAACAGAGGTTTACAAGCTGAAATGAACTTACAGCAAATTTTCTGCTGCCGAACCGTCTCTCCAAGATGCGGAAGTTGTAGATGAGCAGACTGTTGCAGAAGGTGTCCTTTAGGTCTAGACAGATCAGTCTGCCACACACTAACCGCCATACCTTATAGAAGAGGAGTGAGGGTTGTTACACAGTACACACACCACAGAGTTTCTAAACCCAGAGGTGCAACATCACAAGACTTCCGGGAACGCTTGAGAAACAGACTTGGCCGACCAGATCGAAAAATGTGTCCTTAGTTGTTGATTGTCTAGAAATCTAAATGCAAAACTGAGATTTGAGCCAATGTCTTAAGTAGCTGAAACTGTCATTACTACAACCTCGTGAAAGTGACAATCTGACATGTAATAATTTTAATCAAAAACAACTTTATATCGAAGGAGTGTCTTCGATTTGACAGCCTGCACATGCGCAGTTCGGCACGAAGACCATTAAAAGCAGATTACGTGTTTCTGGGCATGAGTTTAGCTAGCCAAAGGTCGGCTACAAGCGTGATCGGGGATTTCTATTGGAGAAGTAGTTTCTGCCCATCTTTATACTGTACTGTCTTTGGCAATATGATCCACAGGTGGAGATAGGAGAGGTTTACGACACTCTCTCTCACTTTTCCGCTACCTGGTGCTGCAGCGTGATGGCCTGCAGGCTGTAGGTGAACAGGTGATTGTACTGTGGCAGGAGGGTTAGCACGACAGTCAGACCACTGAGGACCAGGAGGAGACCTTTAGACAGGGGGGCCTTATCTGTGGGGGGAGGCAACCAATCATTCAATCACCTACCTGTAGGGCACAATCAATTTGATATTCTTATCAGAATTTACAGCAGAGTACTTGTTCCTGATAACGTTAAATACTGTATGGAAAATGTGGGCGGGGAAACCACATGCACCGTTCTGTCACTACAGTACTGAGCCAGCATTCAGCGTCGTTTATTAAATGAAACATCGAGCGGTATCACGCAATACTAGACATTATGACAAAAATGGTAAAGGCTCGAATCGTCGATTGTACGCGTAGAAACGACGATGTGACCCGTTCAAATACTTAAGATTCATCTAGAATGAATGACAGTGCAAAGATGCGAGACAGGACCGAGCGAAAACACTCGTACACGAATCAACTAGTCTGGTACTTACCGAGCCCTCGGGAACCGGTGGTCGTGAACATGATGGAAAACGAAAAAAATATATATAATGACTGTCTGTGTAAAGGCACTGCAAAATGAAGGTACAAACTTAGCTATAGTAACTAAAAGTTAGAAAGAAAAAAAAAACATCATAGTGAGATAGAGGGGAAAGGGTATCGAGTACGGCGGTCGAGTTTGTCCAAAATTGTTCGAGATTGTTGTTTTTGACACGCAAATCTCGAGATGCGCTGAATAAAAAAATGGCCACATGAGGTCGCTATGTCACTATCAATGGTCAGTAAAGGTTCTCGCTCATATTATAGCTGGTAAAACAGGTCATTGCCACAATAACAGAACATACACTCAATTTGCATAACTTAAGTAACTGTATTTCTTCACTGGCCCTCGTTTCATTTAATCCATTTGATGGATACTGTCCTCGTCAGCAGAAAGTGATCAAAGAGAGGGTTTTGAGTGGCCTCTATTAATGAACATCGTCAACAAAAAACACTCCTGACACTTGACTTGTACTTTGATCACCTGCCTGTACTCACCCTCCCAAAGACATGTCAGAGGGTATTGAACAGAAGCTAGCGTTTTCTTCTCCACTCTCCGCATAAAGATCAAACCTCTGCCATCTCCGTGGCAGTTGTTCCTGTGAAGAAGAAAAACATGCACCGTAGACACATTACTCATTCATCCTGAGATTAACCTCATCAGACAAGAGAACTTCTACACACACACACTATCATTGGCTGGTTCCCTCCAGAAGCCTGAAGTGATAATGCACTGTGCGTGGTTTCTTCATCCAGACTAGCGCTCTCCTAAGCACCCTCTGACAGCTTAAGACCCTCCTCAGACGCGGAGCGCGAGGTTTCTGTGTCAGCATTTATGTCTTCCCCTCCTAACGTCTGAGCCCCTCAGGAGATAGAGAGGCAGCACCGACAGAGGCTTTGAATGGCAGGCTTTGTGTTCAGTGTCCTCTGGCCCCAGTGTGTTTGATCTCCCTGTTTCATCTGGATACTCTGTTCATCTTCTTCTCTGGCCCTTTGTAAAAGCACCAGATGTCTTATCGTGTTGTCTTCTTCTCTGGCCCTTTGTAAAAGCACCAGATGTCTTATCGTGTTGTCTTCGTCTGTGAAATGATTCATCTTACTTATACGAATCACAGCTACTGAGATCAGGAGGTGTCAAAGATCAGCACAACCTCAACATGCTTATCCTTGCAAATCCACACCTCTTCTCTTGGTGCTTATTGAATGGTGTATCTGTGTTTAGGCTAGTTCATGTCAAATCCACACCTCTTCTCTTGGTGCTTATTGAATGGTATATCTGTGTTTAGGCTAGTTCATGTCATTCATTTCACTGTAAATGGATCATCAGTGACAATGTCACATCAGTGACATTCAGTGCATTTCGTGTGGTAATAGTCTCGTGACATGACCGATCGTGTGGAACATTAAATGCTTTAATTAATGACACTGTGTTGGGTATTTTCAACAGGCAGCACTGGCTCTGACAGTCCCACAAATTGCTCTGCAGATGAATGATTATTTCTGCCTTAATGCATCTGTTGCCTTTAATATGACTGCTGGAAAGATTTCATTAGTGTTTTGCCATGGCAACAAAGATGTACCTACACTCGTTGCTATAGTACTCCTGTGGCTGTGAATTCTACTGTACATTAGGCGACCCCCCCTTGAAGAAAAACAATAGGACTTTCAACATCGTCACCTTACGTGAAAATCAGCTATTCCTTTACCTTTCTATAATATTAAATGTTAAACTCAGCAAAAAAAAGAAACGTCCCTTTTTCAGGACCCTGTCTTTCAAAGATGATTAGTAAAAATCCAAACAACTCCACAGATCTTCATTGGACAGGGTTGAAACACTGTTTCCCATGCACCTGTGGTACGGTCGTTAAGACACTAACAGTGTAATTAAGGTCACAGTTGTGAAAACTTAGGACACTAAAGAGGCCTTTCTACTGACTCTGAAAAACACAAAAAGAAAGATGCCCAGGGTCCCTGCTCATCTGCGTGAACGTGCCTTAGGCATACTGCAAGGAGGCATGAGGACTGCAGATGTGGCCAGGGCAATGAATTGCAATGTCCTTACTGTGAGACGCCTAAGACAGCTCTACAGGGAGACAGGATGGACAGCTGATCGTCCTCGCAGTGGCAGACCATGTGTAACATCACCTGCACAGGATCAGTGCATCTGAACATCACACCTGCGGGACAGGTACAGGATGGCAACAACAACTGCCCGAGTTACACCAGGAACGCACAATCCCTCCATCAGTGCTCAGACTGTCCGCAATAGGCTGAGAGAGGCTGGACTGAGGGCTTGTAGGCCAGAGGACGTTTCTTTTTTTGCTGAGTTTATGTTTCTGCCTTTTGTACTTTCAATACCCAGTAGGTTGATCCATATCACATGTCTAGTGGTTATCTGAGGAGCCTCGTCTAGATCAAGCTAAACATCCAGCGTTCTTTTCAGGGACTGTTTTTGTTTAACGTTGACCTTGCCAATACAAAATACCGATGAATAACAGTGTAAACTCTTCTGCTTGCTTAATTCCTTTAATATTCATAACTAGGATATTGGATAATAAACAATTAAGAGCATCGTTAAAGCTCATTAGAGAAGAGAATGAATTGATTGCGATTAGAACATATTGAACAACTTCCCAACGTCTTTAAGTGACTTTGTTGTTTTTTTGGACAGGTTCCAATACGATTAGGTTTGATCTATAATGAGGTATTCCTCTATCTACCTAGATGCTTAACATATAGCGCCTCTATTATTCGTTCATTCATTAATTCATTAATGAATTGCGTTCATTAGAGTGTTGTTAATTGAATAAGGATCCATGAGGCCAGTGATCAGTGATAGCTGCAACCTTCACAGAGGCCTCGCCGGGGAAACTCCCTTGTGTCTCTACACTTTATAATGAAATATCCTTTATCAAATTAGAATTTTGTGTGTTCAACTATGTAATGATGGATATGATTATATATATTATATTCCCCTTGATTAGATTATTGGGACGACTCATTGACGCAGTGAATTGCACTCTAGGATCCTGTGTTTAACAGGTGGACAACATCTGCTCTCAATCAGTGGCTGTTGTATATTGTTTGGTTCATAAATGTATTCTCCATAATAACCTCTAGTCGTCAACAATTTATGTTAATTCAATCTTCCACAACGAGATGGACTTTATGCTTTTTCAATAACTCTTCATCTCTTTATGTGGCGACTCTGTTGACCTCTCATACTTCATTTCAACTGTATTACCAGTTTACTCCTGTCTTACTCTGACCAGTGAGCTGCTTCTTCACTAGGAACATCTACAATCTACTAATTACACTTAACTTTGCCCCTCCGTCAGTTGACTTGATATGTACACTCTTAGAAAAAAGGGTTCCAAAAGGGTTCTTAGGCTGTTCCCATAGGATAACCCTTTTTGGTTCCTGGTAGAACCCTTTTTTTTTGGTTCCAGGTAGAACCCTTTTTTTGGTTCCAGGTAGAACCTTTTGGGGTTTCATGTAACACCCTCTGTGGAAAGGGTTCTACCTGAAACCAAAACGGGTTCTTCAAAGGGTTCTGCAATGGGGACAGCTGAAGAATCCTTTTAGCTTCTAGATAGCACCTTTTTTTCTCAGAGTGTTGGCTATTTTTCTCACTCACTCAACACAGTTTTTTTCCAGTTGGATGCACAAGGTCAAATTGAGTCAACTCAACTAAGAAAAACAAGTATGCTGCTTTGGACACAGAAATGAGGCGAGATCAAGTGTATCTGGCTCATTACTCTCTTCTTCTCCTTCAACCTGTTCTGTGTCACTGGCACCGTTCGTTACCTCCTCACCTCAAACTCTAACTAAATCAATCCCCATCATCACCACATCAGCTCTCTCTCCTCTCTCTCCCTCCCTCCACCCCCCCCCCCCCCTCTCTCTCTCTCTCGCTCTCTCTCCCTCCCCCCTCTCTCTTTCTCTCCCTCTCTCTCTCTCCATCTCCACACCTACATGAGTCTGAACTGTGCCTGTTCATCCGGTACTAAAGCTTCATCTGGTCCTATTAACCCAGGGATCTAACCCACGGACATGTTCAGACTGGTCTGATACAGGGAGAGAAAAACAACACATCCGTTCTACTGGGTCGTGTTGTGACAGGGGTCTTCATGATGATTTATGGTGTGCTGTTAGGCCTGATAACTGACGCTGAGGCTCCACACTTGTTTCAATTAGCACCGCTGAAGGTCACGTTGCCGCGGACTACAGCTCATTTCCATACGCATAATCAATTTCCATTATCATGGATGACACGGGAGCATTCTGGAACTCTGTGTTGATTTGGGTCCTAATGGCTGATTCAGCTGCTGACGGAAAGGCTTGTCTGTTAGGATTATGGCTGAGAGTGGTTGGGACAGATTTCTAAATCTCTCTCTCTTTATCTCTGTCTCTCTCTTTATCTCTGTCTCTCTCTTTATCTCTGTCTCTTTTTATCTCTGTCTCTCTGTACTACCTCTCTCTCTCTCTTTATCTCTGTCTCTTTTTATCTCTGTCTCTCTCTTTATCTCTGTCTCTTTTTATCTCTGTCTCTCTCTGTACTACCTCTCTCTCTCTCTTTATCTCTGTCTCTCTCTGTACTACCTCTCTCTCTCTCTTTATCTCTGTCTCTTTTTATCTCTGTCTCTCTCTGTACTACCTCTCTCTCTCTCTTTATCTCTGTCTCTCTCTGTACTACCTCTCTTTCTCTCTTTATCTCTGTCTCTCTTTTTATCTCTGTCTCTCTCTGTACTACCTCTCTCTCTCTCTTTATCTCTGTCTCTCTTTTTATCTCTGTCTCTCTCTGTACTACTCTCTCTCTCTCTCTTTATCTCTGTCTCTCTTTTTATCTCTGTCTCTCTCTGTACTACCTGTCTCTCTTTATCTCTGTCTCTTTTTATCTCTGTCTCTCTCTGTACTACCTGTCTCTCTTTATCTTGGTCTCTGTCTCTCTCTTTACTCTCTCTCTCTCTCTCTTTATCTCTCTCTCTCTCTTTATCTCTGTCTCTCTCTTTATCTCTGTCTCTTTTTATCTCTGTCTCTCTCTGTACTACCTCTCTCTCTCTCTTTATCTCTCTCTTTTTATCTCTGTCTCTCTCTGTACTACCTCTCTCTCTCTCTTTATCTTTATCTCTGTCTCTCTCTGTACTACCTCTCTCTCTCTCTTTATCTCTCTCTCTCTCTTTATCTCTGTCTCTCTCTTTATCTCTGTCTCTTTTTATCTCTGTCTCTCTCTGTACTACCTCTCTCTCTCTCTTTATCTTTATCTCTGTCTCTCTCTGTACTACCTCTCTCTCTCTCTTTATCTCTCTCTCTTTTTATCTCTGTCTCTCTCTGTACTACCTGTCTCTCTTTATCTTGGTCTCTGTCTCTCTCTTTACTCTCTTTATCTTGGTCTCTGTCTCTCTCTTTACTACCTCTCTCTCGTTTTATCTCTGTCTCTGTCTCTCTCTCTTTACTCTCTCTCTCTCTCTCTTTATCTCTGTCTCTCTCTTTACTCTCTCTCTCTCTCTCTTTATCTCTGTCTCTCTCTTTACTCTCTCTCTCTCTCTCTCTCTTAATCTCTGTCTCTCTCTTTACTCTCTCTTTCTTTCTCTTTATCTCTGTCTCTCTCGTTGCTACCTCTCTCTATTTCTCTTGCTCTTCCTCAACCACTGACCCGAGGCCTCTTGATAGAGATGAAGCGTTAAATATGTTGTTATTTACTTAATGAGAATGGATAGAGTGGTATTTATGCCTCATCAGTCTGATGTGGTTGTCCTGAGTATCTACCCCTGCAGGGTAGAGTGGTACAGACAGCACACTGACTAACAGACACAGGATGTCACCACCATAGATATATAATTATCTATTACAGAAATAGAATGGGAATGTCAGTTCTAGTCATTATATTTCTATGGTCACTACACCATTCTTCTGCAGCGACAGAGAGCCCTCACACGGTGGCCTTCAGCTTTTCAAATATGTTTTGGGTGGAATTTGGTGCCCTATATGAGGTTTATTACTGTCTGGATGGTTTGACATTTGACATTGAAGTACACTTCTGATATTATGTGTGTAAATCAATGTGCCGCTATAAACCGGCGACTGGGCCGCATCTGGCCCGTGGGCCGCAGGTTTCAGACCCGTGGCATAGACTTTTTCCTCCAATAGGTGGCAATTCCCCCTCTCCATGTCTTTTAGTGAGTCCTGACATTTTAAATGTCTATTTGCTGGTAAAAAGCCATCTCAGCAGGAGATAGAGCAGGAGTTTCCAAAGACAAAAGTGAAGTTCTCTCTCTCTTCTCTCCTGGGAGATGCTGAAAGCTAAGCATAATTAAGCAAATTTGATTAGAATCAAGCTTGACTTCTTCAGTTGACTTTTAATGAATGCAAATCGGGCATCTACATCCCTAAGATTAATTCCAGCCAATTAAAAAACACAAGAGGCTTATTCAAAAGAGGGACGGGGAAGCAGGAAGAAAAGAGCGAAAAGACCTTTAAGCTGAATAAAGAGACGTTTCTCTCCACCTCCTCTTCATAACACGCTCTCTTGAGGTTTTCTTCTCTCCCTCTGTGACTTAGATCATTATCAACGTGATGCTCCGTTAAAGCACTGTGCATTCCTATGGAGACGAGGCTCTATATACCGGATAAAACTATGGCGCATCGAACAGCTCCCATATCCACAATGTTCACTTGGTGCCTTTAATTTACAGATAAGGTGTTTTTTTGTGTGTTTTAAAAAAAAACATTTGTGTAATTTAGCAGATGCTCGTATCCAGAGCGATTTACAGTTAGTGCATTGTTGTGCATTCATCTTAAAGTAACTAAGTGAGACAACCGCATGTCACTAATCACGTTTCCATCCCATCCATTTCATGCGAATGAATTTCCTGACGCGTGGAAAAAGTCCCGACCAGGCTGATGGAAACATGAAATGCCGGTGCAATTTCATAAATGCCGAAAGACAATTTGTTCGTTCGACATGGTGGGATCTTTTTGTGTCGCTAAAATTCATTATGCGAGAAATAGCGGTTCAAACGCCTTTATGCGCAAATATTGATATAATAACCATCATATCGAAGAGAACTTGGAGTCACGCGATGACATGGTGTGTGGTCCTCCCACTACGACTCGGGAAAGCATGCAGTTTATTAGACTACAGATGAAATAAGTTATGATGAACTTCACAGGGTGGTGAAAGTGCAAGGCGATGAGATTGATGCTCCTTTCCAATAAATATCCAGGGTCTGATTCTGGTGACATGATGGTCGATGCTTGGCTGCTTTGACAAATAACAATAATATCGCTCTTAAACATAATAATCTCATAATGTAGGTAGCCTACCCGCACTCTATCTACCAGCTGTTGGCTAGAGCGCATGCGCCAATACCAACGTGGGAACATTTTTTATAGTCCTAAAGGCTAACGCAACAGTTTTTGTGACAACACCATCAGTAGTGATGAAAATGCGATGAAACCGCATTTAACTATTTTTTCATTCGGCATATAGGAATTTAACGGCAGAATACATTTTGAATTGCACGTACACAACCGTTCAAACGTTTGGGATCACTTAGAAATGTCCTTGTTTTGCTCCATTTTGTCCATTAAAATAATATCAAGTTAATCAGAAATACAGTGTAGACATTGTTAATGTTGTAAATGAGTATTGTAGCTGGAAACGGCAGATTTATTATGAATATCTACATAGGCGTACAGAGGCCCATTATCAGCAACCATCACTCCTGTGTTCCAATGGCACGTTGTGTTAGATAATCCAAGTTTATAATTTTAAACGGCTAACTGATCATTAGAAAACCTGTTTGCAATTATGTTAGCACAGCTGAAAACTGTTGTCCTGATTAAAGAAGCAATAAAACTGGCCTTCTTTAGACTAGTTGCGTATCTGGAGCGTCAGCATTTGTGGGTTCGAGTACAGGCTCAAAATGGCCAGAAACAAAGAACTTTCTTCTGAAACTCATCAGTCTATTCTTGTTCTGAGAAATGAAGGCTATTGCATGCGAGAAATTGCCAAGAAACTGAAGATCGCATACAACGCTGTGTAATACTCCCTTCACAGAACAGCGCAAACTGGCGCTAACCAGAATAGAAAGAGGCTCCGGTCCCCAACTGAGCAAGAGGACAAGTACATTAGAGTGTCTAGTTTGAGAAACAGACCCCTCAACAGTGAAGAGAGGACTCCGGGATGCTGGCCTTCTATGTAGATATTCCATAAAATATCTGCCGTTTCCATCTACAATAGTCATTTACAACATTAACAATGTCTACACTGTATTTCTGATCAATTTTATGTTATTTTAATAGACAAAAACAGTGCTTTTCTTTGAAAAACAAGGACATTTCTAAGTGACTCCAAACTTTTGAATGGTAGTGTACGTCATCACGCACAGTTTTCTACCTGCAAAAAGTCATTTTTATGGAAACATCTCTGGTTGGAAAATGTGGCCAAGTGGATGGAAACTAGCTGTTGTCAGCACATTTCTTCCTCGATAATCAGCGAAGTCAGTGCTAGTGTCATTATTTATCTTGTTGAGCGGACTCAATTAGCCTATATGCTTTTTTTTTGTGTGCAGAGAAGAGAGTCTCCAAACCTCAGTCTTCATCAGCATTAGCAGGGAACTGTCAAGGGTATGCATTCGAGGGGTTGTGGAGGCTCAGTCCCTAATGTGGTGTGTGACAGGAAGATGGGGTGGCGGCTTGAGGAGGGTCAGAGGTTAGTCAGGGTCCTCTTGTCTGTCCCTCTTCTCCCCCCGTAGAGGGCCCTTTTGGGGGGGTTATTATTTATAAACAGTGGGCAGCTTCCAGTCAACATCCTACAGTTAAAATTCAGTGGCGTTATCTTCGGAGCTTGTGCTGCTTATACAAATTATTCATCAAGGTGTTCAGTTTCTATTCCAGTTTTATTCTAGCCTAATGGACCGCATATTCTGAACACGGTCAACAGATGCGTGTGATGTTTTTCTAAGAATATTTAGAGGCTCCTCCTCTTTTTCATGATGTGACAGTATCATCCCGTCCGCGAGCTCCTCACTCTAGCTCAATTCTGTCATCGGTAACCTGACGCACGGACCCTTTATCCCACTCACTGCATCTCCGACATTTTTCAGTTAAAAAAAAAAACTACCGACGAGCTCTCAACTCTTTGATTTCTGTTTCTCTCGCGACACTTTTTTTAGACTACACTTGACTTTCGAGACTTTCAGCTTGTTTTTTTTTTTTTAAATACAGATTTGGATCATGGCCTCTCCGGCTGCTCTCATGCCCTTGGTTCCTCTCGTCCAACCGCCTCCGATACAGACTTCACCGGCGACCAACTCTCCGCCACCAGCAACCACGTCCTCATCCCCTTCACCGTCTATCGCGCCCACCGGACTGAACCCTTTCAGCGTGGACCTCTTACCAGTCCCTGTCGGTAGCCCTGGCGCACCGGTCGACGTCCTGCCCTGTAAACCGGTGTATTCTACCCCGTCGCCGGTTGAGAACACTCCGCAAAACAACGAGGTTAAAATGGTCGAGGTCAGAGGCGCCAAGCTCGCCTCTTTCACGGTAAAAGACAACGAGCTAATCTGCCTCCCGCAGGCGTTCGACCTGTTTCTGAAACACTTGGTCGGCGGACTGCACACGGTCTATACCAAGCTGAAGCGGCTCCAGATCACACCGGTGGTCTGTAACGTGGAACAGGTCCGCATCCTCCGGGGCCTCGGAGCTATTCAACCGGGAGTGAACCGGTGTAAACTCATCTCCAGGAGAGACTTCGAGACGCTGTACAACGACTGTACTAACGCCAGGTGAGTTGGTTTCCATGGCGCCCTCATCTATCTCTGATGTCTTTATAAAGAGTTGAAGCGACCGAACAACGCAACATTGTTGAAATAATGGCACCTTTTCCAATCTTCTAAAAGTGTTTCAGTGGCTCAAACTGAGTCTCTGCAATTATGTGTAGGTGTGCGTAATGGGGGGATTTTGCGGCGCGCACACACACACTATCTCTCTCTCTCTCTCTCTTCCCCATCTCTTTGCATTTAACACTGTTAGTTACTCTGAGAAATTGATTCTTCACAGAAATTAATTAATTTTCATTTGGCCCAAAGCGGCCGTTTAAATCAGGGCGCTGCTGACTGGCTGTTTCTCTCGTCGTGTTCTGCGTGTAGTGTAACTGCCTTCTCGTATCAATCAGTTGTAGCCCCGAGGATGAGCTCATCACTGGAGACATACACTTTGAGATGTCTATTTCTCTATATTTATGATTTAATTATGTAAATAGGCTCTGTAACTCTCTGTGTGACCTGCTGTTTGGCTCATTAGCACTGAGATGACAGAGTTAGCGTCTCAAAAGGCACCCTATTTCTTATGTAGTGCACTACTTTTGACCAAAGCTCTGTGGGCCATCGTCAAAAGTAGTGCACTACATCGGGGGACCGGGTGCCATTTGGGACAAACGCTGAACACATTCTTGACCCAGGAAATTAAAAAGTTAATATCAGAAAGAGTGTGATTTATTTGATTATGCCTTAATCAGTTGTTCAGTGCATTTTGAAAGTGAAAATGCTGTTGGGGAAAGAGTTGGTTTAGCCTCTGTCCTCTCCAGCTTTTTACAGGTTAAAGACTTATTTCTTGTTAAAAGACAACTTTTGACATTTATTAATTTACTCATATGAACCATCCAGTCTTACATGTCTTGGACCGGGTTTGTTCCACAACAGCCTCTCCAGCAACTACGTGTGACTCACCAGTGACGCCACTCTGAGTCAAAGCCTTTAGTTTTGGCTTCACTCAGACCTCAGTCGTAATCCACAGTTACACACCAATGAGATGCGGTTGAGATCACAGGCGTTTATGTTCATGCCAGTAACTTAGAATAGTACTAGTTCCCGACAGAGAACCTTTGTTAACGAGGCAATCTGATCGTCTTGTCTCTCACACAAAGACAAGGTTCCATTTAGTTACAGCTAGCACATCATAACAAGTCCAGGGCAAATCCTGTTTCCCACTCATACAATGATATGTCTCCAGTTTAAAGATAGTTTATCTTTGAGATATACATGTTAGTTATTCATCTCTTCCTGTATGTATGGATCTTGTTCATCTCTTCCTGTATGTATGGATCTTGGTCATCTCTTCCTGTATGTATGGATCTTGTTCATCTCTTCCTGTATGTATGGATCTTGTTCATCTCTTCCTGTATGTATGGATCTTGTTCATCTCTTCCTGTATGTATGGATCTTGGTCATCTCTTCATGTATGTATGGATCTTGTTCATCTCTTCCTGTATGTATGGATCTTGGTCATCTCTTCCTGTATGTATGGATCTTGTTCATCTCTTCCTGTATGTATGGATCTTGGTCATCTCTTCCTGTATGTATGGATCTTGGTCATCTCTTCCTGTATGTATGGATCTTGTTCATCTCTTCCTGTATGTATGGATCTTGGTCATCTCTTCCTGTATGTATGGATCTTGGTCATCTCTTCCTGTATGTATGGATCTTGTTAATCTGTAGTGATAATAATCTAGAACAGATGTTACAGTAAACCCTATAGTTTAACATCACTGTCAGGAGAGAGAATAGAGGGAAAGAGAGAATAGATGGAGAGAGAGAATAGAGGGAGAGAGAATAGAGGGAGAGAGAGAATAGAGGGAGAGAGAGAATAGAGGGAGAGAGAGAATAGAGGGAGAGAGAGAATAGAGGGAGAGAGAGAATAGAGGGAGAGGGAGAATAGAGGGAGAGGGAGAATAGAGGGAAAGAGAGAATAGAGGGAGAGAGAATAGAGGGAGAGAGAATAGAGGGAGAGGGAGAATAGAGGGAAAGAGAGAATAGAGGGAGAGGGAGAATAGAGGGAAAGAGAGAATAGAGGGAGAGAGAGAATAGAGGGAGAGAGAATAGAGGGAGAGAGAGAATAGAGGGAAAGAGAGAATAGAGGGAGAGAGAGAATAGAGGGAGAGAGAGAATAGAGGGAGAGAGAATAGAGGGAGAGAGAGAATAGAGGGAGAGAGAGAGAATAGAGGGAGAGAGAGAATATAGGGTATAGGGTTCTTTTCATGTCTTTAGAGAGGGTCCTCTCATCTGACAGTGTGATTAAACTCTCCTGCACACACACACATACTCTCTCATGTCTGTGTTGTGAAGGGTAAGGACAGAGATCATATGTGCGTGTTAGGGCCAGTGATGATAGCCAGGGACATTATTACTGTGCTGCTAGAAAAAGCCATCTGCCATCTCTCAGGGGGTGTGGTCTCTCTGATCCTCTCTGATGGCTTAATACACAATAACAGCAGTGTAATGTGATATCTGTACTGCGTACACACACACACACACACACACACACACACACACACACACACACTGTCTTCATGTACTCTCCACTCTTGACCCCTGGAATGTCGGCGATGGAATGTGATCCGGTATCAGTTAAAAGGATTCCTGGGATCAAACAGGAGTCTGTGCCTCTCCCTATCCCAGCCTGGATTAAACACAAGACATGGGAACACAGGAGTGTGTGGAGGAGGGAGAGGGAGAGAGAGAGAGAAAGGGAAGAAGAGAGGGAGAGAGAGAGAGAAAGGGAAGAAGAGAGGGAGAGAGAGAGAGAAGAAGAGAGGGAGAGAGAGAGAGAGAAGAAGAGAGGGAGAGAGAGAGAGAAAGGGAGAGAGGGAGAGAGAGAGAGAAAGGGAAGAAGAGAGAGAGAGAGGGAAGAAGAGAGGGAGGGAGAGAGAGAGAGGGAGAGAGAGAGAGAAAGGGAAGAAGAGAGAGAGAGAGAGAAAGGGAGAGAGGGAGAGAGAGAGAGAAAGGGAAGAAGAGAGAGAGAGAGGGAAGAAGAGAGGGAGGGAGAGAGAGAGAGTGAGAGAGAGAGAGAGGGAAGAAGAGAGAGAGAGAGGGAAGAAGAGAGGGAGGGAGAGAGAGAGAGTGAGAGAGAGAGGGAGGGAGAGATAGAGAGAGGGAAAGGGGGAGGAGCAGTACTCCATCCTCACCTTGTCTTGTATTGTCATTACATCATTATTCAGGCAGGCTGCTCCATGTCTCTGCTGCCTGCACTGTCATTCATTACACGGCTTTGGCCCTCAGACAGACAGACATATCATCCACAGCTGGGAATACCGTGTTTGTGTGTGTGTGTGTGTGTGTGTGTGTGTGTGTGAGAGGGATGGGGGGGATAAAATAGATATGACAAGAGATCAGCATCACATGGACTTTTCCTCTTTTTCCTAAAACACACTGCTACCCTCTCTGCTGGGGAGCCAGTCAGCCAGTCAGTCAGCCAGTCATCCAGTTAGCCAGTCTGCCAGTAAGTCAGCCAGTCAGTCACCCAGTTAGCCAGTCTGCTAGTCAGTCAGCCAGTCAGTCACCCAGTTAGCCAGTCAGCCAGTCAGTCAGCCAGTCACCCAGTTAGCCAGTCTGCCAGTAAGTCAGCCAGTCAGTCACCCAGTTAGCCAGTCTGCCAGCCTGTCAGCCAGTCAGTCAGCCAGTCAGCCAGTCAGTCACCCAGTTAGCCAGTCTGCCAGTAAGTCAGCCAGTCAGTCACCCAGTTAGCCAGTCGGCCAGTAAGCCATCCTGCCAGTCACCCAGTCAGTCAGTCACCCAGTCAGTCCCCCAGTCAGCCAGTCTTCCAGTCACCCAGTCAGTCAGTCACCCAGTCAGTCAGTCACCCAGTCAGTCAGTCACCCAGTCACCCAGTCAGTCAGTCACCCAGTCAGTCAGTCACCCAGTCAGTCAGTCACCCAGTTAGCCAGTCACCCAGTCAGCCAGTCACCCAGTTAGCCAGTCACCCAGTCAGCCAGTCACCCAGTCAGCCAGTCACCCAGTTAGCCAGTCACCCAGTCAGCCAGTCACCCAGTCAGCCAGTCAGTCACCCAGTCAGCCAGTCACCCAGTCAGCCAGTCACCTAGTTAGCCAGTCACCCAGTCAGCCAGTCAGTCACCCAGTCAGCCAGTCACCCAGTCAGCCAGTCAGCCAGTCACCTAGTTAGCCAGTCACCCAGTTAGCCAGCCAGTCACCCAGTCAGCCAGTCACCCAGTTAGCCAGTCACCCAGTCAGCCAGTCACCCAGTCAGCCAGTCAGTCACCCAGTCAGCCATTCACCTAGTTAGCCAGTCACCCAGTCAGCCAGTCAGTCACCCAGTCAGCCAGTTAGCCAGTCACCCAGTCACCCAGTCAGCCAGTCACCCAGTCAGCCAGTCACCTAGTTAGCCAGCCAGTCACCCAGTCAGCCAGTCAGCCAGTCACCCAGTCAGCCAGTCACCCAGTTAGCCAGCCAGTCACCCAGTGTGCCAGTCACCCAGTCAGCTATCCCCACCCTCCCACCTAGTAGCTTTGTACTGTACCGTCAGGGTTACTTGACAGAATAGTTGTTCCACTGTTTTGACTGCAACACGTCCCTGTCTTTCATGACCTGTTTTCAAAGTGAGACTGGATGGGCTGGTGGTTTCCAGGGAGGATGGAGTGTGTTCCTGTGTGTCTGTGTGTGTGTGTGTCTGCTTTGTCTCTTCCACTAAGCTCCAGCTGCTGTGTCCTCCTGTTAGCGTTTCATGTTTCAGGTAACACACACTCATACACACACACACACACACACACACACACACACACACACACACACACACACACACACACACACACATTTCTGCGTACAGTATTCCTCAGTATGTTTTTCTCAGCCGGTGGCCTCAATAAGATGTATGTGTATTAACCTGATTAGGCTGGTTCAGTGGAGTGGACAGAACAGTGGAGTGGACAGAACAGTGGAGTGGACAGAACAGTGGAGTGGATAGAACCGTGGAGTGGACAGAATAGTGGAGTGGACAGAATAATGGAGTGGACAGAACAGTGGAGTGGACAGAACAGTGGAGTGGACAGAATAGTGGAGTGGACAGAATAGTGGAGTGGACAGAACAGTGGAGTGGACAGAACAGTGGAGTGGACAGAATAGTGGAGTGGACAGAATAGTGGAGTGGACAGAATAGTGGAGTGGACAGAATAATGGAGTGGACAGAATAGTGGAGTGGACAGAACAGTGGAGTGGACAGAATAGTGGAGTGGACAGAATAGTGGAGTGGACAGAACAGTGGAGTGGACAGAACAGTGGAGTGGACAGAACAGTGGAGTGGACAGAACAGTGGAGTGGACAGAATAGTGGAGTGGACAGAATAGTGGAGTGGACAGAATAGTGGAGTGGACAGAACAGTGGAGTGGACAGAATAGTGGAGTGGACAGAATAGTGGAGTGGACAGAACAGTGGAGTGGACAGAACAGTGGAGTGGACAGAACAGTGGAGTGGAGTGGACAGAATAATGGAGGGGACAGAACAGTGGAGTGGACAGAATAGTGGAGTGGACAGAATAGTGGAGTGGACAGAATAGTGGAGTGGACAGAATAGTGGAGTGGACAGAACAGTGGAGTGGACAGAATAGTGGAGTGGACAGAATAGTGGAGTGGACAGAATAGTGGAGTGGACAAAACAGTGGAGTGGACAGAACAGTGTGTCTTTTAAATGCTGTAAATTAAGTCAATTGAGAGAGAGAGAGAGAGAGAGAGAGAGAGAGAGAGAGAGAGAGAGAGAGAGAGAGAGAGAGAGAGAGAGAGAGAGAGAGAGAGAGAGAGAGAGAGAGAGAGAGAGAGAGAGAGAGAGAGAGAGAGAGAGAGAGAGAGAGAGAGAGAGAGAGAGAGAGAGAGAGAGAGAGAGAGAGAGAGAGAGAGAGAGAGAGAGAGAGTTCCAAATTGAGCAGCTGCTGAAAAATGAGCTCCTGTATATATTGAGATTTAAATGGTTTTTTAGAGTGAAGTACATCGAAAAAATCAAAAGAAAACTGCAAGACTCAATAGAAGACAATAGAAGCAACAAACCAAAAAGACAGGATTTTGAAAAAGTAACTATTTTTCATAAAATTATACAGTTATCTTAGCTAGCTGAATTGTTAGCTGAATTGTTTACATGTTGCTAAGCAGTTGCTAAGGACTCTCCTGGAAGAAGCTAGCTAGCTTACAAAGAATAACAAAAAAATATCTAGTTAACAGAAGAAAGGAAGACAAAATAAGGACAGAAGAAAAAAGGAAAAGAAAAAAGGATAACAAAGTGAAACAGTCCTCTGAAGAAACAAGAGAGCATTATACAAGAAACAGCACTTCTATTGCAACATTGTAACATTGTAGCCAACATCACCAGCGTTGCTATGGAAATTGTTTACCCACCAGACATCCAAACAGAGAAAGCTAAGAAAAGTTTCAAAGGTTTGTTGATGGGACAGAACCATGAATGCCTGTTTGCAGATCTTACCAGTTACAAAACAAGAGCAAATTTAATTTTTAATACCAATCGAGGGAACATATGGAAAAAGGTTATTTGCAACCATTTCCCTTTCTCAAAAAAGAGGGGCATCAGCCAAGGATGTCAGATCAGCATTTTTGAAGAAGCTGACCAGAGCAACACATATCAAACAGTAAACTTATATAATAATGGAACTGTATTGATACAAGGCAATGATTCAAGCCTCCAGGCTTTTGAGAATAGGTTTGCTACCCTAAAAGAAGACGCTGACATCATCTCAGAAAATGAGGAAAAAGTCAAGGAGGGAGATGGAGAAAAGCAGACCCCAATGGTCTCTGTGACCCAGCAGGAAGCCCTCAACGTCCCTTTACCTACCTCACCTGCAGCAGACAGAGTCAAGGACATGACAATTTCAATAAGAACACCTGCTATGCAACGTTTCCACAACACCCTCTCTCTAGTCGAAGCAGAGGTCATAGAACTCAGAGAGAACAAGCTTCAAGAGGAGGACACTGTCCAGAAACTCAAAGAAGAGATGAAACAGTTCAGGGAGGAGAGCAGAGCATCCATAGCTAAATTAGAAAGCAGAATGGACAAGCTGAGTCAGACAAATGATGACCTCAGAGACCATCTGAGCACAACAAGAAAGGAGCTCGAACAAAAAGAGAGGTACATTGACACCCTCAACCGGCAGAGAGTCATTGTGTCCTCTGCATCTAGAGAACATGTCCACCAGCTTGGTACAACACAAGCAGAACCTGAGACCAGCATGGCCTCCACTACACAGCCGGATGACACTGCACCAGCCTACCAGTCTGCTCCAGCCCAGGTCAACCTACCAGCCTCTCAGTCTGCTCCAGCCCAGGTCAACCTACCAGCCTCCCAGTCTGCTCCAGCCCAGGTCAGAATACCAGCCTCCCAGTCTGCTCCAGCCCAGGTTAACCTACCAGCCTCCCAGTCTGCTCCAGCCCAGGTCAACCTACCAGCCTCCCAGTCTGCTCCAGCCCAGGTCAGAATACCAGCCTCCCAGTCTGCTCCAGCCCAGGTTAACCTACCAGCCTCCCAGTCTGCTCCAGCCCAGGTCAGAATACCAGCCTCCCAGTCTGCTCCACCCAGACAATCACCCACAACTGCAATTCTAATTGATTCAAATGGGAAGTTCTTAGTCCAGGAAAGATTATTCCCTAGACACCAGGTGTATAAGTTCTGGTGTCCTACAACTGAGAGTGCAATGCAGCTACTCAGTCAGACCAGGATTGACACCCCTGACAACATCATCATCCACACTGGCACAAACGACCTTCATGCCAAAGGTGAAAATGTATCTGGGGCAGTGAGAAGAGTGGCAGAACGGGCACAGGCTATGTTCCCAACAACCAATATAGTTGTGTCCACCCTCCTACCAAGAAAAGACTTCCCAGAAAAGTTGATCGACAAAATAAATCAACAGATCACTGTGGACTGTGCCTCACTGCTCAACGTCAGAACGGCTCACCACCCCACTCTGACATGTCAACACTTATATGATAATATACATCTTGATCAGGACAGTATCAGAACCTTTGCCAAGGACCTAAAAGATGCAACACTTGGCAGGGACCCACACACCCATCACCCCAGCAACAAAGGTCCCCCGCCCCACCTTCTGAAACAACAGTACCTCCACCATCCCGAGGAGAAAAGAGCCAGACATGGCTTATTACAGCACAGCTCTACTAGACCTGGCCCATCACAACACAGCTCTACTAGACCCGGCCCTTCACAACACAGCTCTACTAGACCCGGCCCATCCCAACACAGCTCTACTAGACCTGGCCCATCACAACACAGCTCTACTAGACCTGGCCCATCACAACAAAGCTCTACTAGACCCGGCCCATCACAACACAGCTCTACTAGACCCGGCCCATCACAACACAGCTC